>NC_056560.1:32154044-32356580 GCF_013358625.1 Macadamia integrifolia | reverse complement strand
TGTTAGAGAGGTTAGCTAGATATGAATACTATTGTTTTCTTAATGGATATTCCGGCTATAACCAGATCCCAATTGCTTTAGAGGACCAACATAAGACCACTTTTACATGCCCATATGGAACATTTACAGGTGTATACCCTTTGGGCTTTGCAATGGCCCTGCTACATTCCAACGATGCATGATGAGTATATTTTCTGACATAGTCGAAAAATTCTTAGAAGTATTTATGGATGACTTTTCAATTCATGGGAATTCCTATTCTGAATGTCTTCATCACCTTTCTCTAGTTTTGAAAAGGTGCATATCTAAGAATTTGATTTTGAATTGGGAGAAATGCCATTTTATGGTTAAATCTGGTATTGTTTTAGGCCATGTAATATCCAAGGAGAGAATTAAGGTAGACAGAGCCAAAGTGGATTTAATTGATAATTTACCACCTCCTCAATCTGTTAAGGACGTCTGATCTTTTCTAGGGCATGCAGGCTTCTACAGAAGGTTTATTAAGAACTTTAGTCAGTTAGTCCAACCTCTCACTTCATTACTTGCCAAAGATCAAACTTTTGAGTTTTCTAAAGAGTGCCTAGAATCTTTCAAACAACTTAAGAAGTAGTTGACCAATGCACCCATTGTTCAACCACCTATCTGGACTGAACCTTTTGAACTGATGTGTGATGCTTCAGATTTTACCATAGGAGCGATTTTGGGTCAAAGGATTAGTAAGTTGCCCACTGTCATTTATTATGCTAGTAGGACCTTAAATGATGCACAATTCAATTATACAACCACTGAAAAATAATTTTTAGCAGTCGTGTTTGCATTAGAAAAGTTTTGGTCTTACTTAGTTGGTTCACATGTGGTGGTGTATACTGATCATTCTTCTCTCAGATACTTAGTTAAGAAGAAGGATGCCAAAGCCCGTCTCATTAGGTGGGTTTTACTTTTGCAAGAGTTTGATTTAGAAATTAGGGATAAAAAAGGAGTTGAAAACCTAGTTGCAAACCACTTATCCCGGCTTCCCAATTCCTTGACTGTTGATTCTCCAGTCAACGAGAACTTTCTAGATGAACAGTTATTTGCAGTGTCCAGTGAACCATGGTTTGCTGACATTGTCAACTTCTTAGTTTCAAGTGTGACTCTGGATCACTGGTCCACCCAAGATAAGTATAGGGTTCATTCTCAAGTTAAACACTTTTTCTGGGATGATCCTTATTTGTTTAAGATATGTCCGGATCAGATTATCCGACGATGTGTTCCTGATCATGAGCAGCATTCTATTCTCTCTTTTTGTCATGATCATGCATGTGGTGGACATTTTGAACCTAAGAAGACTGCTGTAAAGATTCTCTAATGCGGATTTTATTGGCCCACTCTTTTTAGAGATGCTTTTGATTTTTGTAAGGCTTGTCCTGCTTGCCAGTCTTTTGGCCGTATCAATAAGAGGAACATGATGCCTCTCAACCTATTTT
The DNA here is from genome assembly GCF_013358625.1 of Macadamia integrifolia. Taxonomy (NCBI): domain Eukaryota; kingdom Viridiplantae; phylum Streptophyta; class Magnoliopsida; order Proteales; family Proteaceae; genus Macadamia; species Macadamia integrifolia. Next base: position 32,355,114 of record NC_056560.1, on the reverse strand, counting down.
GGTAGTTGAGATCTTTTATGTATGGGGCATCGATTTTATGGGACCATTCCCTAATTCCTTTGGGAATTTGTACATACTTTTGGCCGTTGATTATGTTTCTAAATGGATAGAGGCCATACCTTGTAAAACTAATGACCAAAAAGTAGTTGTCCAGTTTCTAAAAGAGAATATTTTTTCCTGCTTTGGTACACCACATGCAATAATTAGTGATAGGGGTACTCATTTTTGTAATCGGTCTTTTGAGGCCCTAATGAAAAAGTATGGGATCACCCATAAGTTATTTACCCCTTATCACCCCCAAACTAGTGGCCAAGTGGAGGTGTCTAATAGGCAGATCAAACAAATCTTGGAGAAAATTGTTAATCCCAACCGTAAGGATTGGTCCCTTAGGCTCATTGATGCTTTGGGGGCCCATCGGACTGCATTCAAGACCGATCCTGGTCAGTCTCCCTACCATTTGGTGTATGGGAAAGCTTGTCACTTACCAGTTGAGTTTGAGCATAAGGCCTTTTGGGCCATCAAGAAGATCAACTTGATTTGTCTGATGCAGGAATTCATCGTAGGCTTCAACTATCTGAGTTGGAGGAACTTAGGAATGAAGCCTATGAAAGTTCTAGGATTTACAAGGAAAAGATCAAAGCTTTCCATGATAAACACATTCTGTATAAATCTTTTGCAATTAGTGATAATGTCTTATTGTATAACTCTCGATTATATCTTTTTCCTGGTAAGCTTAGATCCCGATGGGATGGCCCATTTATTGTCCATAATGTATATCCCCATGGGGTTATGGAGATTTTGAATACAGGAACAGGGGTAATTTCGAAGGTTAATGGTCAGCGTTTGAAGCCATTCCTTGAGTTTCCTAATACTGGTAGTGAAGAGGTCATGGATCTCCATGAACCTCTTTACACTGATGATTAACTTTTAATCCGGTATGATCCCCTTGCATTGTCTTCATTTTTAATTCTTTCCATGCATTGAGGACATTGCATGACTTAAGTGTGGGCGAGGGAAACCAGTTTCTGCTTTTTTCACTTTGTTTTATTTTTTTTTCTTTTTATTTTTTTTTTAGCTTGCTAAAGGATGAAGTCCTACTTTGGCTTTTGGCTAATGATCATACCATTCGGTTGCTTGATGTATGAAAATAAAAGTTTTGACTAAGGTACCCATTTTGAATGTATAAAAACCCTATTGAGAAGAAAGAAACAAGCCTGTGTCTTGAGATGGGACTTTCTTTTGAAAAATAAGAGACCCCTGTTTTATGGTGTTGGACCATATGTAAGTCTGTGGGTTCCTTGTACTTTTGATTTGGAGTTGAGACCTTCTTTTTAATTTGGCATGGGTTAACAAATGCACAATTTTAAATAAAATGTGAAATGTGGTATAAATAAGAATAAGAGTTGATTACCTTGGAACTAGACAGGGCATTGCACCTCAGAAAGCGTGGTGTCTTGATCGAAATTCCTTGGGAGGAAACTTCTGAAGGAACTCTAGCATCACTGTCTTTGTGGGCATATGCAAAAAGCGAAGCTACATAGTAACTTGGGTGTCTGCTGTTTATTCCACCATGTCATTCAAGCCAAAAGTAGTGGAGTAGAATAGAGTTTAAGCGAAAAAAAAGGAGAAAAAATGTGCAAATGTCATTAATGCTTAGTAATATGTTTTGGTAAAAAAACACTCCAACGCCTTAGTCATTGGTTCCCTATTTATTCACAAGTGGATTTTCTTTAAGATAAGGATGTTTTGGAAGAGATGAGGTGAGTTTCAAATTAAGAAATATGCTAGTGCCTGGAATTGATCAAGGGTAATAAAAGTTCAAGTGTGGGGGTCCCTTGTAAGAAAAATTATCTTTACCCTGGATCGGTATGAGCCTTACCTTTAAACAAGGTTGGGATTTATTTATTCTGAATTTTGGGTGTATATTCACTGCAAACACCCACAAGACACAACTCATCCACTAGGGTAACTTAGGGATTTAAAGGCTTGTTGCACGTGCTAAATGCAACCGTGATTCCTACAAAAGTGAGTTAGGCTTTTTCTTTCATTTGTTTATTTATTTATCTTGCTCGAGTATGAGCAAAAGTCAAGTATGGGGGAATTTGATGAGCACAATAATGTATGAAATCTTAGAGATATAAGTATACATTTTGCCCCACTTTGGATAGTACTACTTTTATTTTTCTTTTTCTTTTTTGAGTTTCCAAGTCTACAAGAGAAAGTGCTTAAAATGAATCAAGAACCAGTCCAAAGGTGAGACCCACTCATTGGTACCACATCCTCTCTCCTACCAAATCTTGAAGACTATTTTCTCTCCTTGCCACCTGACAAGATCTTGAAGATGCTATGCAGAGATTTCTTTCTGATTTAATTAAGATTGCAAGATATTGGTGAATATTGTAAGGAAAGAATAGAATTTGTTAATTTTGGAAACAGATTCTCTCTTTCCTCACACAATATCTCAGAAAATGAGGATTTTTACCAAGATTTAATTTAATTTTATTTTCTTTCTTTTCTTAAAGAAGACTTGTAGAAGGAAGGAGGCAAGAAAAAAACCCTATAAAAGCCCCTTCCTTCCCCCTCCTATTTTATGCTTCCCCTTAGTTTATTTTCTAGTTTATGCTTAGTTTTCTTCTCTCTCTCCCTCTCTCACTCTTTTAGTTCTTCTCTATTTTTTCTTTAATCACTTTTGTAATAGTTTTTTATGTCAATTAATGCAAGCACTCTTTTATTCTTATTGTGCCTTTTATGTTTATGATTTATGCAATTGAGTTGTAATTTTTAAATTTATAGTTCTAGGCTTACATCTAGGTGACAAGATCACGAGCCGTGGAGCATCTTTCTTTTTCAAGTTCAGTTTTTTTTTCAGGATTTGTTTTCTCTAGTACTAGAAATTTCAGATTTGGTTTATTCCAGATCTGGTTTTTAGTACTGGTAGTATCTCAAATCACCCAAGCTTTCAAGTTCAAGCATTGACTCAAGTAAGTAGGCTCCTTCAGTAGTCTTCTCTCCCCCCTCTCATTTCCTCTTCTGACTACCCTTTCTTTCTTAATTTAAGATTTTAATTTCAGTCATTACATTATTGCTATCCCTTTCCCCCAAGGTTCATGGCTAGTGTATGTGTTGGCTTTGCCCCTCCTAGCCATAGAACCATCAATTTATTGTTTTTATTTGAATTGCCTCCCTTCCCCTAAAGCCAAGTAGAGTAACCCTTGTAAGAGTGACTCTCTGGTCAAGTAGGGGAGCTCATATTATGATACATCCCTCGAGCTAAGTAGAGAAACCTACTTGTGAGTCTCTCTCTAGCTTTCTCCCCTTTTTTTTACTTTATTTTTATTTCAGTATTTTTGTCCTTTATTTATTTATTTTTTTTAAATTACGTGAGTTGTTTATTTTCAGTTATTTATTTATTTAATTTTAATTGCGTGGCTTGCGTCTTTAAATTCTTAGATGACGAATGGTTAAGACGTTATTTTAGATACATATGTTTAGGATGGTAATTAGAATTAGATCACAACCATTAATCGGTTTACTTTCGCATTATTAAAATAAATAAAAAATAAAGTGGCTGCTCTCCTTGTGTTTGACCCGTAGCTACACTGATCCGTATGCTTGCGGTTACATTTAAAATCTCAAACACTTGGTATTTTTGAAAGATTCCCTAACAAATCCAAGCCCAAATTTGATGTGAGTCACTCTTTGAGCATTGATGATGTCATTAAGCTTCTTACTGCTAGGATGCTCTTTTGGAGTAGAGTCATCTTCAACATCTTCATTTTCTAAGTCTTCTCTCTCAATTTCAGTTCTCCCATAGTCTTCAACCTTAGCCTTTAATAAGGCTAGCTCATCTGCATAACCATCAAATTATGCAAGAATCTCATATTGCTCCTCTAGTTGTGTTTTCAAAGCCACTTTCTCTAACTCAAGAGTGTTGCAGTCAATGGTCTTATGTGAGAGTTGATACTCAAGATCATCTAAGGTCTTCCTTAACTTATTGGCTTGATCTCTCAACTCAAGAACTATTTATTCTTGCCCCTTAAGGTCTTGAGTGACCTTTTTCACTTTCTTCATTTCTCTTTTAAGCTCTTTAAGGGCAACTGTGAGTTCAGCCTCTAGATGTGATTTTTCATCTTCCTCTTCTTCTTCTGTAAAATCCTTACTAGAAGAATCTTCTTTGTTTTCTTCTTTATCTATTGAGACCATGAATATAGCCTCATCATCTTCATCATTAGATGATTTTTCAGACTCTTCATCAGATGTGTCACTGCATTTCTTAGAAACCAAACTTTTCTTCTTGTCCTTACCTTTCTTGTATCTGTTTGAGAAGAATTTCTTCTTTCCCTTGAAATGAATTTTCTTTTCACTTTCATCTTCATCACTTTCTATTTTTCCTTGGATAGGACACTTGGCTGCAAAATGTCCAACCCTTTCATAGTTGAAGCATTTGAAAGGCAACTTGTCCTTATATTTTCCTATTCCCCTTTTCAACTTTCTGGTGAAATGAGTTGTAACCTCATCTTCACTCTCATCAGTATCCTCCACAAACTGCTTCTTCTTCTCCTTGATTTTCAAATTTTTCATTGCCTTGAAAGTAGCTTGTTTGTCAGTGGACTTGCCCTTTTTCCATCTCATTTCAAGAGCTGTGAAAATACTATGCACTTGATTAAGAGTGATAGTGTCTAGGTCCTTTGTCTCTTTAATAGCTGACACCTTGGAGTCATACTTAGGCAACAAAGATCTCAAGATTTTCTGACAAACAACTGAATCCTTTAGATTGGCTCCCAAACCCCTAATAGAGTTGACCACTTCATTTACCCTGGTCACATAGGTGTCAATATTCTCTCCCTCTTGCATTAGTAGACTTTCAAACTGGCCTCTAAAGGTCTAAAGCTTTGCTTTCCTTATCTCTTCATCTTCTTCATAAATGCTCTTCAGTTTTTCCCAAATATCCTTGGCTGAGTCACAATCCATTACTTTAGCCATCACACTCTTATCCAATGCTGAGAATATTACATTCACAGTCTTTTGATTGTAACAATAAGCCTTCTTAGGTTCATTGTCAACTGGACCTCCTTCAGGTTCCTTCTACCCAATCAAAACTGATACCCAAACATCATAACCTACTGAACCTAGGTACGACTGCATTCTCCTCTTTCACAAGATAAAATCAGATCCATCAAACTTTGGTGCATGTCCTGAATAGCCTTCACTTGCCATACTGTCACTGCCACTGCCTTTGGATCACTCAGTTGTTGATCAAACTGTCACTGAGTATCTACTCTGATACCAATTGTTGTAACCCGGTAGTCACTGAGAGGGGGGGGTGAATTAGTGAGTCCAATTCCAATCCCCAAAAATCTGTCTGATGTCAGGCCAAGAAAAACTTGATATACCTGTCCCTATTTGCACACAATCATATGCATACTCAGCCTCTCATAGGCGCTTCCAAGTGTGCACACCCATTCCACTTTCTATACACTTCAATATAAGATACAAACAACAAGCACCTACAATACAGGGTTTTTACGAGGTTTGAAAATTTGCCTATATCCTCGAAGTAGTGCCTGTAAAGGCTTTGTACCTACTCAATACACTACTTTTGACTGCACCCATAGTCGGGAGCACCCACACCTAATTTTCTCAAGCCGAAGCTAAGATGGCACTCACAATGTCAGTACAATGTGTGCCATCCACTCCCGATGCTTAGCACCTACTAAGCACTCAATAAAGAATACAGTAAATTTGGGCATATATCAATGCCCTACAGTCAAGCTCTATTTAGCATATACATCTACAACTAGCTAGCATGCTTACAGTTCATCCACAACTAACCTAGCATGTATACATTCATCCACAACTAACCCTAACATACATACATGCATATAATATAAATCAAAGGTTAGAGAATCTCACAACCGATTGCCTGGGATGACTAAAAACTTATACTGACAAGTTTGATGCTCACACCTTCTCTCCTTGGCTTCTTACTCTTCAAAGCAACCACATCCTTGCTTTCTTCTCTTCCTCCTTGGCTTTGAGTTAATGTATCATTAACACACCTCAACCACCTCTTTTTCCTCCTTTAACGGCCTAAGAACATTTATCATCAGGTATTCATGTTCATTCAAGGACCAACAAATAGGGGGAAGCTTCTCTTGCCAAAACCGTAGTCTTTCTTCACTCGAAACTCATTTTTCTTCATTCCATAGTGTAGGTCTTGAAAAAAATGAAGAATTAGAAACTTGGTTCACCCAAATCTGAGTTAAAATGAGGGAAATATGACCATTTGAAGTTGGAGCAATGAGACAGCCTGAAATGGACTCTTCGTGGGGGTGGCCTAGGCTACACCGGCGGCGCACGCAACAGGGGCGCAAATCTGGCCGTAGATCTTATCAAAGAGTATCTAATAATATGAGCAGTCAGATTTCCATAACGGATAGTGAACATGAATCGTGGATCTAGGATCATATGACGTCATGATGACGTAGGCGGACAACATTGTGTCAGCGGTCAGAAACGTTGTCGACATCCTATTGGTTAGATCGACGCGATTCACGGAGGATTGTCGGCTGTGCCTCATAAAGCATAGGCGGCTCCCAGCCCTTGGATTGAGATCTTCAAATCTAGTTTAAATCAGATCTCATGAGATTATAAGAAACAACATCTATCTATGCCACCTTTTGCATATGCGTGACACCATAGTAACGTCGATCCTGTGTAGCGTCAGCATATGGTTCTTGATACATCCGACCAATGCAAAATCTCGTGCAAGCATATTAAGCGTCCGATCCAGTGTCAATTCGTGAGCACTCTTAGATGGAAATCAAGCCTACGTGGTCGAATCTTGACCATCCATTTCACTTCCCTTTACTCCTCTTTATTACAATCAAGCCCCTGCCTTCATATATTTCAGTGCTAAACACCCCTTATCAACTAAGACCTTCAAAATCTCAAAATTACACAAAAGCCCTTCAAATTTTGAAAATAAATTCCAAAAATTCCACCCAACACCGAGAGCAACTGATGAATTTTCGAGTTCGATTTTCGAATCGGCTTCACAAAAACACTTATAAATTTTTCATACGATATCTGATCAAGATGAAACGAAGTGTGTTGGAACTGTGACTAGACGTTCTACAACTTTTCAAAAGATCCGATCATATGACTCAACAATGTAAAGAGACCAAAATGCCCTTAAATCTTTCTAATGACGCATCTTTCTCATACGAAATCGGAACACGATGAAATCAGAACCATTGGAAAGATTGGATTTTTTTTGTATCGTTACATAGAGAACACTTCCTTTAAAAAAAAATTCTTCAATGTCAAAATTGCCCTCGATTGCCATAAATGCCGTAACTTCTTCATACGGTATCGGAATGTGACGAAATTAGATGCACTGGACTAGATAAATTACAATATATATTTTTCATGAAGAAACGATCTTTCAAAAATATCATTTTCACTACTGAAAATTCTCCTGAGCATAAATAGGCCAATTTTATCAGTTTTGACCCAGAAACCTACACCACATACTAAGGATGTATCAAACCATTCCATGCATACCAAGTAGCTCTGTTATCTCATCGGTGACACTGGACACTGTCATATCATCATTTTCATCCACATCACCCAAACTGGCACGTCATCACCGCCACGTCGTCGGGTTGCCAACAAGGATAGCCATGAAATAATAGTACCTACAACTGGCATTGCCTGAGTTGCTTGCCTACCTATAGTCTATGGTAGTACTGGAATTCTTAGATTGAACTAAGGTGCAGAAACTGTGAGAACAAGAGGAGGTGGTGCCATTGGTGTTCCCCTTGCTCGCATTGCTATAGCTAACTCCTCAATTACCTATTCTATTGTTGCTATTGTTGTTGATGCATACTTTGTTGTATTGTCTGTTGCAGCCCTTGCTATATACCTTGGACCATATTGGTCACTATAGCTGCCACATCCTGTGCTATAAGAACTACTGGTGTAGGAGGTGGCATGGATGCTACTGCTGCAGGGGCATATGTAGGAACTGGTTCATTTGTTCTTGGTTCTGACTCTTTGTCTCTCTCATCACCTATACACACAACAGAGGTAGCTCTAGTAGGCTGACCCCTCTTTCGGTGTCATGGTTCTTACTGAGGTTAAGCACATCTTGGAGGCATATTGGGAATTTTCCTAAAAATCATAGCGTATCAATTCCCAATGCTCAACACAGATATTTATATTCAGCAAGAATGAGTCATACAGCATGCTTGCCATGTATAAATTTTCTTTGGATGAGTCCAAGAGTGATCATTCACATCATAATCATGTTTCTATCATTCACACAAGAATTCACAACAAAATAGGCTTTTATCTTGAAGCTTTTATTTATTAGTTTCCTATAATACTGGATGATCCTAAAGTCTTGTGGGTTGTCAGACTTCATTCCTGGAGTTAGCTCTCATACCACCACTTATCACACCCTGCCCTCAATATGGCACAGCTATGTCGGCACTAGATACCTCACCGCACCAAGTCAGCCTTTTTCCCCAGGATCCAACTCTAGGATTGTCCACAACACCACAATAGCCAACTGAAGATCAAAGTTGCCGCAAATATTATAAGATCAAAAATAAAGGTCATATCCATCTAGTGTTTCTATGTGATTCCATATATACAGTAATCCATAACATTCTATATTATATAATCCATACTTACAAGTATTCCAATATAAAAAAATATTTACACAAAAGATATCTTCTTCCGAAAGTCATATCATCAGACCTGGATCATCAAAAACTAATCTCCACAATTACTCATATGTACACAAAAGAATGGTCAGTACACTAATTACTCCCCAGGACTGCTATCCTCCATAAAAACAGTCATTACACTCACAATCGGGGCCATGGCCAAAATCATCATCCTGTATATAGGCCAAATGATCCATGACTATTGCCTCAAGATCTGTGCTGGTAGTTGACATAAGACTCCCTTGTCATCTAAAAAAAATAAAAGTAAAGGGGGGTGAGCACGTCATACTCAGTGAGGGGGTGGGGCAAGCAAACACATAAAAACATATGATGTAATGCATGCTCCACACAGATAGGTGATGCTCATGATTCCATTTATTTGACTATACTGCTCCTTAGTCCATTACTAAGTCTCATCACCTATGGGTATAGTTCTACACAACGTAATTGATATTCCCTACCCTGTATGTTGGGCCTCAGGAATACAAGCTCGTTGCAGGCAGGAGCCAGCCAGTCCTGGTCAGAGCCTTGGTCCCCCGGATAACCCCTAATTGGTAACCCCGTAAAATATACACATCAGGCATACGATACATCGTATCCTGTCCACATCCATCTCTGGTGCAACACATCTCACTGTAAAGTGCATTGTTGATCAGGCAGCCACATATGTCGGGATTAGTCCATACCTAACCCCTACAGACAAGGGGTTGTATCACTTAGGGTTGTGATACCTAGCCCAGCATACTACATGATGCACATCCGTTCACCACATTCACATATAAAATTATGGGCACCTGCACGTGTCCCATCTTACCTGACTTACCTTTCACATCTCAAATCCACCAATTCCACCATAATAGAGTTCATCAAAATAAAAAGAATATGCATATCCACAAACAAGTTATGCATGAACATACAATGCAGGCATAAAAAGAAAATTAAAGAAAAACTCCATAAGAAGGTCAGGGCACCCACTCACTTTGGTACTCTGAATAGATAACTTCCCTTCTGTTACTGAACAAGCTCCCACACTGCTAATCAGATTTCCTAAAACCAGAAACACATACATACATGGTATTAAAATCAAATTGAACTCATTCATCTCAAATAAGGTCACCTCTAACTCCCTTTATATGTTCTACAGGTCCTCTTTAGGTCCAACAAATCTCAATTTACTTTTAGAAACTATTTCGTCTCTAGAAGGCTAACCAGCTGGAGAGCTTGGAACCAACCAACGGGCCTGTGGTCTCCCATCGATTATCCTATTTTTGCAGAAATTTGACTCTACCAATGTCCAATAGAAATTTAACTCTGTAATTGGTCTTCATTTGCCTGATTTGAAGTCCGAATCAATTCATCGAAGTGTATTAGGTCTTCGTTTAGCATTCATCATTTCCATATTCAAATTCTTAAATTACATAAATGTTTTAGCAGAAATTCCAGATTTCTCTCAATTTGAACCAATTTGTCATATATGAATTAAAGGTAGGATATCAGTATTTAACTTCCAATTTGATGATCCATCCTCAATTTCACATGCATGCATAGAATCTATCCTTTAATTCTTCTTGCATGTGCCTCTAAACTCACAAAACAGTGAAACTAAGATGGGATTTCACCTCAATTTCAAATAAATTCTCTACTTCAAGAGCTTTAAGTAAGGATCCTAGTCTTCCAATCCCATTCGGCCTTAATTAGCAAACATACCATTATAGATTTAAAATTTCTTTCCATTTTCATCAAAGAAACAAAATATCATGTACTTGAAGTCCTTAATTGTCACACCCCAATTCCAGTAGACCCAACTTACATTAGGAATACCGACGGTGTGAGTAAGACACGTACTTGTCTTACAAACCTACCAGGATCTCTGACAACAATACCTTAACATTTTCACAATCTCACATCACAAACCAACATAACCAGTGGAATCAGAGAATAGTAGCGGAATCATAAATAAAATGGGGAAACGTCTAATGATAAACATAATATCATTAACCAAGTTATTCTGTTTACAATCCCTCAAGACTTACATATATCAGTTTAAAATATAATATTCATAGACCTGTATCAACATAATAAAAAATACGCTGAACACCTCACAGTGCCGCATATGCACAAAACTCAAAAGCATAGTCCTGGCCATGCTCCTCCACTTTCGACATCCACCAGTCGCTCACTCCATACTCAAGTCCGAAGGAAAAAGAGTCACTAGCCACAGGCATGACCATACCTGCATCATCCTCTAAAAAGTGTATAAGTGGGGTGAGCTTTCCAACTCGCTCAGTGAGGGATGGGCTCAAGCACATACAAGCAAGAAAATAGCAGTAATAATTTATGATGTATGATTGCAGAAATTAATCACATAGTCCATGATACTCGTGATGCAGTTCATTCATTGACTATCCACCTAACAATACAAACTAAGTCTGATAAATACTACTACGGCGTATTAGGCTGTATCCATCGTCTCGGAACCACCATCTACTATGTAAGGATACAAACCATAGCTGTGAATAGAAGCCTGCCGATCCTTGTATGCATCCATGGGTCACCCAGAAAACCTCTGATAACCCCCTCCTGGCAGTCATGACACCAGTACATCATCGACCACACCGAATAGGTTCCCCCGCCTCTGGCTACAATCACATCATACCGGGGGTGTGGCATTCCAGAAAGGCACATCGAATATAGCACAATGAGTTATCCAACATCTCAACCCCTGTTGGCAAGGGTTCGTAGCATAGGGAGTGATACCTAACCACATGTATGCTACATGCCTTCATAGTGATACAGTTAGTATGAATTATACGATACCGGCAAAACCTCGGCCACAAAGTGTAATCCATCTCTATATACAGTCCCAGGTACACGATACCAGTGAGACCTTGGCCACAAAGTGAAACTCGAGACTATTTACCTAATCTAGCATCATATCACAGTTAAGTATGGATTGTGCGACACCGGTACTAATCATCGGCCACGAAGCACATCCATTTCCAAATGCAGTCCTGGGGTACACGATACCAGCTAGACCTTGGCCACAAAGTGTAACAACTAAATCTAATGAACATGATCAACACATGAATACAACATACATATGGCAATCACAGCACCGGTACCACCTCGGCAACGTCTGATTTCATTTCACACACACAACCAAACACACGGCGATCACAGTACTGATACATCCTCAACCACATCAGATCTCGTCATACATCTCCATACAATTCATATCATGATTGTAAAATGATAATGTAATGTATCATCATCATATTTGAGCAATTACATAAACATATAATTTTAAGCATGTGAATAATTTAATAATAACAAAAATTTCCAAAAATAGACACAGTCCATCCTGCACCTGGTTTAAGATCGAGTGTGTTTGGGTTCAAGTACGGCCACTGATCGATCAATTCAATTCTGGCTTCGGTGCACGTGCGCATCACTTTCCTAGACACAAAGGGAATCATACATCAGTACGCATTGGGAACATCGGGAGGGACCCACACAGGTCACCCCCAAAAGGTACAGACACTGTCCCCAAGTGATAGTACTGTCATCGAAAACACCCACCGAAAACAGTGCATTTCCACTAGAAATATCAGTCTCATTTTTTATGGAGAAGTCAGAGAGCACATAAGGATCATATGTGCACCGAAAATATGCCACCAGAAGTAGACCCAGTGGATCTGGTGGGCTGTTTTCTATGGTGATTCAGGACAATCCACCCATTTTGGGGCTTTTTGGCTCGGGCCTGATCGACGAGATTTGCTCCATGGAGTTTACAGGGGATGTTCCTAGCATCATTCTAAGCTAAGAAAATTTCAATTCCACTAAGCCGTTTGGGAGATACGTCGATCGAATGATCAAAACCCTAGTTAGTCTTTTGGCAATACATGTTACTGGAGCTTACCAGGCTTGGTTCGAGCTCGACAACAACACCAGGGGGTAGAACACGCATTCTATGACCTTAGCATGGTTTATAAACTAAGATTCCACCCATAGCTAGATTTTCCTAGATCAAAATGAAGAGAAAGAGTGGTATGGGAAGTTGTACGTACCTCCAGCAATGATTCTGGCAACAAGGCAGCAGCCGGCACCAAGGTAGGCCTCCAACCTTCTCCTTCTTCCTCTTCTTCTTCCTCTCCTCTTTCTCTCCTCTGCTATGTTGAGCACAATGGAAATGAGGAAATGAATCATCATTTCCCAACTTATAACTTAACTCGGCCTTAGGGTCTGTTTGGGTTGGACCCCTTTTGGACCAATCAGGTTACAATGAATTACGGGGCACGAGGACCCAACCATTTAGGTCCATATAGTGCTCACGTCACGAGGAAGGTGTGGAGGATGATTTGGGATCATCCAAAACCATTTACGATGCGAGTGGCGAGAACCACGGGCATCAAAACCCTGATAGCATCTTGTCAACCCACTGAAAAAAGGCACTGGATCCAGGCCCAGGCTGCTTCCGATGGCTTGTTTTCGATGGTTAAGACAGCTTGTTGTCCCATGGCTGGTCTTGCATAGGTGGTTGCCCTCAGACATGCTCAAGGCCTTTCAATAATTTTTTATGCATACCAAAATTCAAGTGTGGGGAGTCGGGTCACTTACCGTATGGGATCGAAAGGTATGAATCCCCTCCAATTAGGTAGGCAAGCAATACACGAACATGTGGGCTCATCTCTACCCCTTTGGTAATGCGTAGCCGTGAGCCAAAACCCGATCGTACTTCTTATCTCTGATCTGAGGCCTATCACAACAGTTCAAATTAGACCAGATTAGGGCACGGGTGTAACATTCCCCACACCTTACAAGAATTTCATCCTCGAAATTGAATATACCTGACAAATCGAACAATCCAGGATACTGCTTCATCATTTCATCTTCTCACTCCCAGGATGCTTCCTGTTCGGGGTGGTTCATCCATTTCACTTTGACGAAGGAAATAGTGTGGTTGCGAAGAAAATGATCATTCCGATCAATAATATTCTCCAGATACTCCACATCGGCAAAATCCTCATCTAACTCATGGGGTATGTAAGTCAAGATGTGAATGGAGTCGGGAATGCACTTCCTCAACATAGAAACTTGGAAGACATCATATATACCTTCCAATTCTGGAGGTAAAGCCATCCGGTAAGCTACCAGTCCGATCCTCTCCAGTACATCATACGGTTCCATAAACCTTGGACAAAGCTTTCCCTTCTTACCGAACTGCATCACTCCTTTAACTGGGGAGATCCGTAAGAACACCTTATCTCCAACACCAAACTTCAGATGTTTCCTCCTAACGTCCGCACAGCTTTTCTACCTAGACTGAGCTGCATTGATCCTTTCTCTGATCACATTCACCTTCTCACTAGTAGCTTGTATCAAGTCTAGACCCAAAATAGGCCGCTCACCAACCTCATCCCAATAGAGTGGAGTTTGGCACTTCCTACCATACTGTGCCTCAAATGGGGACATTCCGATGGTTGCCTAATAACTGTTGTTGTAGGAGAACTCGATAAGGGAAATGTGCTCATCCCAACTATAACTCATATCCAAGGCATATGCCTAGAGTAGGTCCTTCAATGTCTGAATAGTCCTTTCTGACTGACCATTAGTTTGAGGGCGAAAGGTAGTGCTGACGGCCAACTGTGTGCCCACAGCCTTCTACACACATGCCCAGAACTTCGAAGTGAACCTAGGATCTCGATCAGAGATGATATTAACTAGTACACCATGTAATCTAATGATGTTATCAACATACAACTTGGCCAACTTCTCTATAGAAAATGTGATCTTGATTAGGATAAAGTGAGCTGCTTTAGTCAAGCGGTCAACAACTACCCAAATGGCATCCATACCCTTCTGTGTACGGGGTAGGCCTGTGATAAAGTCCATGGTAATATTCTCCCATTTTCACTCCAAAATAGGTAGGGATCGTAATAACCCATGGGGCCTCTATCTCTCAATCTTGACTTGCTGGCATTTGAGGCATCTAGACACATGCATGGCCACATCATTCTTTATTCCTTTCCACCAGCAGGTGCCTTTGAGGTCCTTATACATTTTAGTGCTGCTAGGGTGAATGGAGTATAGAGAGCTATGTGCCTCTCTCAAAACTGTGTCTCCCAAATCATCATCACTGAGCACACACAACCCTTTGAACTTGAGAATTTTGCTTTCAGTTATAGAGAAATCCAAGTCCTTTTGGGTTCCTTCCTGGCATTCTGCTATCAGCTTCTGCAACTCTACATCAATAACCTGAGCTATAGTGATCCTATCCACCAGACTAGGTTACACCACCAATGCCGATAGTGACAAAGTGACACCCTCTACTAATAGTTCCAAGTCTAGTTTCCTGGCCTCCTCTAAGAGATACTCATTGGTGGTCAGTGATGCAAGAGTCAGTGACTGTGATTTTTGACTAAGTGCATCAGCTACCACATTGGCCTTTTCTGGGTGATAGTGGATAGTACAATCATAATCCTTCATCAGCTCTAACCAACACCTCTGTCTCATGTTGGGCTCTTTTTGGGTGAAGAAGTACTTGAGGCTCTTATGGTCACTGAAGATCTCACTCTTCTCACCATATAGGTAGTGTCTCTAGATTTTCAATGCAAAAATCACAGCTGCCAACTCCAAATCATGGGTGGGGTAGTTCTTCTCATAATCCTTCAACTGACAGGATGCATAAGCAATGACCTTCCCGTGCTGCGTCAATACACAACCCAATCCCAGATTGGAGGCATCACTATACACAACCATACCACCTATACCAGTCAGAATAGTCAAAACTGGAGCTGATACCAACCTTTGCCTTAGCTCCTTAAGGCTCTTCTCACAAGCCTCAGACTACTCAAGTTTACACCCTTTCGTGTGAGTCGGGTCATCGGAGTAGTAATGCGAGAGAAGTTCTCGATTAACCTCCTGTAGTATCTGGCCAATTCCAAAAAACTACATATGTCTGCTACACTCTTGGGTGTCTCCCATTCTAGAACTGCCTTCACCTTGCCTGGGTCAACCTCTATACCCTTGTCTGAAACAATGTGGCCTAGGAATGCCACCTGTGACATCCAAAACTCGCACTTGTTGAATTTGGCATAGAGTTGCTTCTCCCTCTGCCATTGTAGTACTAACCTCAGGTGAACGGCATGTTCCTCTGCACTCTTAGAGTAGACCAAAATTTCATCAATAAATACTATCACAAACTTATCTAAGACATCCTGGAATACCCGGTTCATCAAATCCATAAATGCCATAGGTGCATTGGTTAACCCAAATGACATTACCAAGAATTCATTATATCCATACTTTGATCTGAAGGTTGTCTTACCGAAATCACTATCCTTAATCTGAGCTGGTGGTAGCCCGATCTAAGGTCGGTCTTTGAGAACACCTTAGCACTCTGCAACTGATCAAATAAATCATCTATCCTTGGCAAGGGATACTGGTTCTTAATGGTTAGCTTATTAAGCTCCCAGTAATCAATGCACAATCTCACACTTCTGTGTTTCTTCTTGATGAATAATACCGATGCTCCCCATAGAGACACACTAGGTCTAATAAATCCCTTCTTTAGAAGGTCTTGAAGTTACACCTGCAATTCCTTCAACTCTGTGGGAGCTATGCAGTAAGGGGCCTTTGACATTGGTGCCAAGCCAGGAAGTAGATCTATAACAAATTATGTCTCTTGATCCAGGTGCAAACCTATCAAGTCATCCAGGAATACATCAAGAAAATTCCCTCACCACATCTAGCTACATCAATGGCCTAATCTTTATCTCAGTATCCATCACAGATGCTAAGTAGCCTTGGCATCCCATATCTAGTAGCTTCTTCATCTGGAGCGCGGATATGATAACTTTCTTAGGTTTCTTGGGCTTATCCCCCTGGAACACAAACTCATCATCATCACGAGATCTGAAAATGATAGTCTTCTCTGCAGATAGCACACTGGCTTTGTATGCAAACAACCAGTCCATTCTTAAAATCACATCAAAGTCTGTCTTATCCAACTCAATCAAGTGAGTATTCAACTCATGATCACCTATGGTCACTGGACAAGGCTCATAAACATAGCTCAAGCCCACTACACTTCCTATAGGGGTGCTCTCAGCCAAACATTGAGTCAATCCTTTGGATGGAATGCTCATCTTCTTCACAAATGTCGGTGACACGAACGAATGCGAGGCTTCTGAGTCAAATAACATATGTACAGGCAATAATGATAACAATAATGTACCTGTCACTACACCAGGTGCAGCCTAGGCATTTTTTACAGTCATAGCAAACACTCTGCCCTGTGGTCTCTAGCCCTGTCAGGGTTATGCTGGTCTAGGGGCTAAATATGTCTGCTGGGGCCTAGGTGGCATAGTGTAGGGTGCATCACCTAGCCTTCGATGGGGGCATGTCCTCGCCATGTGGCCCAACTAATCACAATGAAAGCATCTCAGGCTGGATCCCGAAGACTGAGATACAACACTAGATTGGGAGGACTGGGAAGTCTGACTAGCATTAGGCTTCCTGAATTACACTGAAGTTGGGTTGACATAGGGCACTCGGAAAGGTTTGTTGCCTCCCCTAGAATCAGTAGATCCCATTGGCCTCTTTCCAGTCCCTTGCTGGGCTGTGAAGTTGTCTCTATGCCAATCTTCAATAGATTTGGCCACTTAGACCACCTCAGCATAGGTCTGTAATTTTAACCCCACAATGGTTGACCCAATACCTGGCCTCAACCCTTTCTCAAACTTCTTCGCTTTAACTCTATCACCTCTGAGATGCTCAGTAGCAAAATGGAATGGCTCCTCAAAGCATTGCTGATACTCGAGCAAAGATCGGTAATCTTGAACCAACTGAGAGAACTCACTCTCTCTCCTATCCTGGAAGCTTTCCAAAATTAGTTCTCAAAGAAGGCCCCTTTGAAGTCTGCCCAAGTGGGGTTTGGGTTACTAGCCTTCAGAATAGGCTCGGTGGCACTCCACCAATCATCTGCTTCATTCTGTAACTGATAGCCCACACACAAAATTTTTTGCTCCTCAGTGTAGCCCATCAGTCTAAAAACTTTCTCCATTCCACCAATCTAGCTTGATGGATACAACGGGTCTTGTCCCACCTTTGAGAAGTATGGGAGCCTAAGCCGTTAAAACTTCTCCATAATTTTTGTCAAGTCTGTCCAGCCCTCTACATGGGCTTGGGCTTGATCCGACAATGGGTCTTGCACCTGCCCATGCACTTGTGCCCCATCAGATGTTTGAAGGGTAGTTGATCCAGCAGGTATTAGAATGGGTGCCGGTGGAGTAGGAGGTGCAGGTGGTGCATTATGGGCTTCCATTGTCTCTTGGATTCTATTATTGATCCCGGCCATAAACTGATTTTTCCTTTCTTCAACTCCCTGCATCATGTTATTCATGATAGATGCCACATCCTGGGCTGTAAGTACAGGCAGAGCCGGAGGTGCATTACGGGGTCTACCCCAAATCCGAGTAGGGGAAGCGGGAGGCGATGGGCGTGATTAGGATAGGGATCGGGTGTTTCGGCGTGACATGACTCCTGTGGACGAATCCGATTAGTGCATATGCAAATACTAGGTTGTATGTAACTGGAACACATGCATGCATAGTGGGTCCCACACGTAATCGATAGTCAAAATAGGGTTAGGGCATGCATAAATGGGGTCCACACATATTAGGATTCGATCATGCACGTATCCCAAAGGGGCACACCACTATAGTAACAAAATAAAAATTAGACTTGAGAAAATAAAAATAATTTATTTTCCAAATTAGTCCACCGAAAACAGGGAGACTTATCACCAGAAATATGGTTTAATCCACCAGAAATAAGGGCAAAAAAGAGAGCAAAAATGTGAATTTTCACTTCACCTAAACACAGACACTGGAAGCATGCCCAGTGTTTCTAGTGGGCTATTTCCGGTGACACCAAAACAGCTATAAATAGGCTCGGGTTTGGGTTTCATTGTACAATACCCTATTTTCACTTGTGGAAAAGGTGTGGAAATGGCCAAGGAGGACTTTGCAACCCATTTCCTACCTTCCTCTCGCTATTTCGCGATCAATCGGCGCCTCATTTGTAACCTAGTTTTATGATTTTCTTCTTTGTGAGATTTACATTCAGCCATTGAATATGATTTTTCATCCTAAATCCATAGGAATCACATTGCAATGATGTATGGATGTCGTGTACATACCCAACGCACTGTTGAATAAGAGGAGCAAGACGTCGCCGCTCAGTTTAACCCCATCCTATTCTGCTCTGTGGCTGAGCGAAACCGTTGGGAACTCTTTGAGCACTGCAATGTGGACCTGGGAGTCCATGTGAGGACCAATGACTTCCATGCATTCCGTCTCCATCAATGGTTTGACGAGGTTGGGTGGTACCGTATCTTAAAACCCAACAAGTACTACTACCCCACATTGGTCAGGTTGTTCTACTCCAACTTGCAATCCATGAACCAGGGTACTGAAGAGATGCGGATCACCTCCTATATGAAGGGGGTGGAGATCTCCTTTGACATGGGGCAGTTGGCCAATATCCTGATGGTCAGCAATGCCGGTGACCTAGTGTACTGCCCACCTCAGACTCCAGTATATGAATTCTAGAGTCCCGATACCTTTCAAGAGATAAATGATATGCTGACTAAGGAGGCCAAGGGATGGAACCATTCAGTCAACTATTTTGCTACTCCAAAGGTTGTCTACCATGCGATTCAGATGAATGTCCTCCCCACTTGTAGACGTTATGATGAGATATCTGCACTACAAGCCTATGTAATCTACTACGTGTACATGGGAGCGCAGATACGTTTTTCTTGCCTCCTTATATGGACTATGGTACTTCGGTTCGAAGGAGTAGATCATCGAGTGGGAAGCCTGTGCTATGGAAGAATACTTACTGACATCTTCCACCGCTTTAGGGTGGACTTGGAGGGAGAGACATGCTTGGGTGAAGAGGTAACAGACTTCAACCAAGATTCTTTGAGGAAGATGACCATAGATCTAAGGGAGGTGACTCCTATTCCAGGGGAGGGTCAACAGCCTGTGGAGGTAGAGGGTGGCGGTGCCAGTAATGTCAGTGACGATGCCGATGATGTTGGTGGAGGTGTTAGTGGTGCAGGAGGAGAAGTTACCGGGGTTGGTGGGGCTCCGCCACCTGATCCCCAGACTATGGGTTCTATGGTTGCTTCTACTTCTCGGGGCACTAGGGGTGCGAGGCCTTACAGTCTTAATGATGTTGTGGCCCGCCTAGACACCACCACATCTCTAATGAGGAGTATAGATGGCCGCCTCAACAGCATAGACAGGACCTATTATCTTATGGACAATAGAGTGGCTTCCCTAGAGGCACAGATCTAGGTGATGGTCTTCCATCTGGGTATTCTGGTGCCTCTTCCAGGAACGCATGGTTCGAACCAAGCTCAAGGCCAAAGACAAAACCAGCAGTAGCAAGAGTAGTGGCATGTTTGCCACTATAGTTTTTAGGATTTTCCTTTCCATGTTTTAGTTGAGTTCAATGTTTTATGTTTGGTTGAACATTTTACATTCTGTCATTTGTTTCAGTTGTTTAATTTCCTAGACTTAGGCTAGTTAGGATTTCCTATTTTCAGTACTTAATTTTCTTATGAAGAGTGTAAGTTGTGTATTAAATTTCTCTATTATAATGAAACGGCTTTAACACCTATATTTGTCCCCTAATTGTGCAATTTCTATTATTGTTGTCTTGAGATTTTTATTTAATCCTAATTTCCCCAAGTTATGATTTGGCTGAAATTGTGAGTTAAGGCAGAGCATCGCGCTCTGATACCACAGCTGTCACACCCCAATTCCAGTAGACCAAACTTACCATTAGGAATACCGGCGGTAAGACACGTACCTGTCTTAGAAACCTATCAGGATCTCCGATAGCAGTACCTTAACATTTTCACAATCTCACATCACAAACCAACATAAGCAGTGGAATCAAAGTATAGTAGCGGAATCATAAATAAAATGGGAAAATGTCTAATGATAAACATAATATCATTAACCAAGTTATTATGTTTACAATCCTTCAAGACTTACATATATCAGTTTAAAACATAATATTCACAGACATATATCAACATAATCAAAAATACGCCGAACACCTCACGGCACCGCATATGCACAAAAGTCACAAACACAGTCCTAGCCATGCTCCTCCGCTTCTGAAAACCACCAGTTGCTCACTCCGTACTCAGGTCCGGAGGAAAAGAGTCACTAGCCACAGGCACGACTGTACCTGCGTCATCATCTAAAAAGTGTGTATACGTGGGATGAGCTTTCCAACTTGCTCAGTGAGGGGTGGGGTCAAACACATCTAAGCAAGACAATAGTACTAATAATTTATGATGCATGATTGAGAAAATTAAACATATAGTCCACGATGCTCGTGATGCAGTTCATTTATTTATTATCCACCTAACAATACAAACTATGTCTAGTAAATTCTACTACAGCACATTAGGTTGTATCCTTCGTCTCGGAACCGCAATCGACTACCAAGGACACAAACCCTAGCCGTAAATAGAAGCCTACCAGTTCTCGTATACATCTATGGGTCACCCAGCAAACCCCTGATAACCCCCTCCTATCAGTCACAGCACTAGTACATCATCGGCCATACCGGATAGGTTTTCGCCTCCAGCTACAATCACATCGTACTGTGGGTGTGGCATTCTGAAAAGGCACATCGAATGTGATACCCTACTTTTAAAACCTGGTTTACTTACACGGTTGACCCGGTTTAACCATGTAGGACCCGAACCAGAGAGGGTTAAGGCGGGTTCCCTATAGACCATGATGGCAATGGTGACTTTGAACACAGGTTGGCCAGACAAGTCCGAGTCAGTGCCAAAGGAGACGGGTGTACCTAAGCCGTGTACATGCACGAATCATAAGGCCATGTACAGGTAATGCTGATATGTAGCCATTTCTTAAAGTGTATACATATTATATACCTTGTGCCGAGAGTTAGATACATGTTGAGAGTCGAATTCCATCGAAATCTCAATTGTTTAGCTAAGTTTTGACCAACAAGTGGGTGGTCACAGGTGGGCAAACCCGCCCACCAGTGTGACCCACCCATGTGGTTACTAGATATTCTCTAGTATAAATAGTACTTATTCTATTTTTTTTCCTTTTTCTCATTTAATGCACTAAAGAGTGGGTGAGAAGAGTAAAGAAGAGAGAGAAAAGAAAGGAAGAAAAGAGAACGAAGAAGAAGAAAGGAAAAGAAAAAGAGGAAGAAATTATTTTAAGTGACGCCGAGGTTTGACCTTCTCATTCCGGCACCAGAAAAGTGATCCCCAACACGAGACCTAGGATTTGAGGTGAGCGAAGGCTATACTTCTTAAACTTTCACAAAACCCCAAGTGAAACCCTTGATTTGGGTAGAGTTCCTTGAGATCTTATTAATCCCACTTGATATGATGAATCTAAGATTTAATAGATGGTCTATTTGTTGATTTTGAAGGTTTAAAGAAGTGTTTACAAGATTTGAGAAGCATTGGTGATTTCTTGAGTTAAGAGGTGATTTTGGGGTTTTGGAAGAGTTCTTGAGGAAAGAAGGTAAGATTGCTTTTCAATCCTTAAATCTAACTTAGATATAGGTTAGAATCATCTTATGAGACCTTAGATGTGTGGAAAATGTAATTGGAATTGCCCCATTTGGTTTTCCCAAGGTTGAGGAGTGTTTCAAGGGAGAAAACCAATTTTCGCACCCACAGGTGGGCGAAGACCAGCGGGGGAAGCCGCCCGCCTGTTGGGGCAGAACCTTAATTTTAATAGGTGGGCAAAGATCGATGGGCGAACCTGCCCGCCTGTGGGGGCTCACCTATTGAACCGGTGGGCTATCTGGCCCGCCTGTTGGACCGGTGGGCGAAGACAGGTGGGTTGTCTGGCCCACCTGTTGGCCCACCTGTCAGATTTTTTTGGCCGAATGGGCCCAAAACGGGCGGCCAACCTTCTTTTATGATTTTAATCATGATTTAAATATCAAACCTCATTAGTTTTGACTCTAAGGTGGTAAAATGCTAACCCCATTCGCTTATGATAGGTTCCACTAGAATTTACATTTCTCACTCCGGATCTCACCCGTATCGAATGTGAGTTTTTATACCCAACAAGTAAGTGGGGAGAGGACATTTGACCTTATTTTAAGGCTTGTTTTTGCATCATTAAACTGTATCTAGACTAGCCATGTCATCATGCAAATTATGTGTAGATTAGTCATCCTCGTATGCCATTTGCACGCATTGCTTGTGCAATCTAAACAAATGATTTATGATATGTGTGTTGTGCTTTACATTCTCAATGCTAAATGATTGATGTGCTTATATGATGAATGATTTGATTACTGTGCATGATGCATTATTAGAATAGACGTTGTAGTTGGTTTGGAAACGAGTGCATTGGTGGCCCGTGGTATGGGACGCGGTGGTACTATACAATCATACTTTGTCATATAGGAGCATGCGGTTTAGGATTATCATTCCCTATGCTATGACCTTTTCCAACAGGGGTTAAGGTGTTGGGTTATCACTTGGGGGGAAGCAGTGGTTGCGGTTGTCGGGTCACTGTGGTGGTTAGACATACGCCCGACTGGTCATTAGGACAGTCGGTAACCTCAGTGGTATATTCAAGAGGGCCAATCGTACTGCTTTTAAATTACCGGGGTTGGCACCTTTTCATTTCTATCATTTACTTTTATGTTGAGAGCCAGTGGTCGGCATGCTTTACTTTTTTGAGTACTCACGGTGGGCCTTCTCTGACAACCCTATAGGCGTATCAAGGGATGGAGTTCGCGACTCGTACCCAGGGCATACGGGCACTGTGGTTGTGAGTAGCACGTAACCTAAGACTTAGTAATGTTGTTTAGGTGGATAAAATTAAAATGAATTGCATTGCATATAGTGCATCTGGATGTGAATGTTTGTGTGATCTTTCTTTTCACTTACTGAGCTAGTGAGCTCATCCCACGTGCACACCTCTTTTAGATGATTTTGCAGGTCACCCACCTGAAGATCAGGAGTCAGGCCCCACAGTCGAGTTTCCAGTTGAGGATTGGTGGGTCCTTGAGGAGTATGAGCATGGTGCTGATTGCATGTGCGAGGGCTGTGCTGCGGGACTGCAGTAATGACACCGTACAGGATTTTACTTTTTGATTTTTATGACCTCCCCTTTTGTGTACTTGATATGTAAATTGTTATTCTTTTTTGTGTAAATATCATGCCTGCGGGCCCATATGTACTTAGCTATATACTATAATTTGGGTATCAAGTATATTGGAGATATTTACAGGTAATTTAAGTCTTCCGCTGAACTTTTGAACACTTATCTTAGATGTGGGTATGCTATGATAGGGTACTGTATCAGATGATCCTGGTAGGTTTGGGTTAACCAGAGTTAACTCAGTCACCGATCCGATTCTGTGTGAACGGGGTGTGACAACGGTGGTATTAGAGCATGATGCTCTATCCACTCATAGCATACCATTTAAACCCCATAGAATCTATAATAGGAAATGGGGTTGGGTAAATGTAAAACACTTTAAGGAATTAAAAGCAAAAAAAAAAATGCTTGCATTTAATTATTGCATTTCAAGGCATGCATTAGAAAAAGTTTGCTTGAAATAAATAAAAGATTAGCTATTTGATTGCATAACCCATCGAGTACGGATTTAACAAAATTTCGGCAACATAACAACGCTAAAACAAGATTTTCTAAAATTTTCAAATAGAAGCACCTGATAGACAACATACATATATGAATAAGCATAATCAACAAATGCTAACTAACGTTGTTACAACCGAATTACAATAAGTTTGTCAAGTAGACAAAACTAACTAAAAGCCACTAACAACATCATAACACCACACTAGCAAATCCAAATTACAAAGAAAAGTATAAAAAAATAGTCCACCATAAATACATAAACAACATAGAGACAAGTAAAAAAAAGCTGATTAGGATAGGTAAGCTAAGTCCTCAAAGACCCCCGTCATCATCTAGCTCTACTACTCCATCCCTCCTAGGCCTCGATTTAACATTAAGACAGCGATCGTAGTAATCAAACCTCGCATTCACTAGTTGTACATCCCTCCAGAGTCGGGTAAAGTCCGCTGAAATAGCATTGGCCGTTGTGTCCAAATCCTCGCTTAATCTTAGGAAAGAATTCTCTAATGTAGCCTGCCTTTCTAAGATATTTTCCTCTCTAGTAGCACTCTCATCTAGTCTTCTCAAAAGCTGATCTTGCCCATTTTTTAAGGCCCTCATGCTGGTCATCATATTCTCAAAGTCAAATGCACCACTCTCAGGTGGTGGGGCTCTATGCTGTGGGTCTGCGGCCCTAGCAAAGTCAGGATCAGCATCTCTCAAATCAAGAGACTCCTCCTCGAGGATATCCTCATCCAGAAAGTCCTCCTTCTCGAATTGAGGAACATAATCCTCATCCTCCTCTCTATTCTCCTCCTCCTCCATGTGGACATCCTCCCTATGGATATTCCCCCTGTTCCTACCTCCTTGAGCTCCTGCCCTTTGAGGTACATCCATAAGAGCTTGGAGACCCATCCTACGTAGGTTTTCCCTGCTAAATTTATCCGTTGGAGTCTTTCCCTCCTTACCACTCAAATCCACCCCAAAGAACTCGAAAACCCTGGTGAGGGTCCTACCATATGGGAAACCTCCATCCTCAGGATGTGTGGCATGATGCTCCATAGTCTTAAGTATAATGTAGGGTAAGCATAAATGCTCGACACCTCCCTCCAAGGCCTTGTAGATGCAGAAGGCTATGTAGGCTGCCATGAAGCCCACTTGGTTCCTATGACCTCCTCTAGGGAGCAAATTAAACTGAACCAAGCGAGCAAATACATGAGCCTCTGGGTTGTATGTCACCTCAGAATCTGGACACACCTTGTTGCCACTAATGGTCTCGTAAATGTGGTCCTACATCTCCAAACTTAAGGATGGGCCCACGGGCTTACTCCTTGGGGGGCTATAGAATTGATGCCCAACTGATGACATCTCTAAAATACTAGCAAGAGTGTCCACAGTCAAACGAATGTTCACCCTCTTCACCATGCTGGTGATTGAGTACTCCCCATACTGGTAAGAGACCTCCAAATTACAATAAAATCTTCGAACAAGGTGTTCATAGCATGGGTGATCAATATTAAGGATGGACTGCCAACCCAGTGCAGTAAATCTCTCTTGTAGTTGAATCTTATTGAAATCACAAGTTACCACGGTTTTCTCCATCATTACAGACTTTTTTAGGAAGGTCTGCCAATTCGTTGCTACCCTCAAACTCCGGAAGAGTCCTTCATCATAGTCTAGAAGATCTATGGGGGCATGTCCTTGTTGCCTTGTACGAATGGCTGAGGAACTAGTCCCTACATCTTTCCTTTTTGAAGTTGTGGCCCTACATCTATTGGAAGAGGATGCGGGTTCCTTGCCCTTATGAGAAGACATCCTAGTAAGAAAAGAGAAGAAATGGTGATAAGTAAGAATGTTGCATGACAAAGGAAGTAAGCAGGAGGGTGAGAAAGCACATGTAAATGCCCCCAAATACATAATGTGGATCATTATAAATAGAGGGGTGGTAAAGCCATGGAGAAATGAATAGAAGGAATTCCCCAAACATGTTATCCACTAGCATGTTGCAAAATAGAAGAGTAATAAAGGAGTATAAAGCATGGCAAGTGAGAAGTGATGGAAAGACTCATAAGAATTTCCTCAAGTGGGGTAATTGATGTCAAATGGTAGAAAGCCCCCAATGTTAATGTACAAGTTCAATCCAAGAGAGTGAAAATCCCATAAAAGTGTGGAAATTGAAGCTTACATGTCAATGATAGTAATACCTATCATTATTCAACCAAGAATATGCAAAAATATCTATTATGACATTGAAGTGCAAGGAATGAGAGAGATTTTCATTTTTTGAGAGAAAAAAAAAAATAATGATCATAAAGGAAATCGAGGCATGCCACCAACAAATGTAAGTCAAATATCATTGCACCAACAAATAATGGTAAGTGATTCAAAGTTGTTCACAAGTATGGAACAAAGTGAAGAGAATCATAGAAACCCCCAAATTTTTTTTTTTCAAGAAACCTAACTCAAAAGAGATAGATTTTCATAGAGATGAGATGGAATTGCAAGCATATACAAGTTGCCATGATCCTTCCAACAATGTAAGTTCAAATCAAGGATAAGAAATCCTAATTGAGTTGTTAGTTGGGGAGAAAAGAGAAGAAATAGAAGAAAACCCCAAATTGGAGGAATTAGGGTACGGTTTGGGATTTTCTCCCATAGATTGGTTAGTAAAGCCCAAAACTATGAATGTGTCACAAAGGAAGCATCATATTCTCATGGAATGACTATTCTATGGAAAGATACATGAAAAAATTCAAATTTTGGTAAGTATGGATGGATTCAACACCCAAAATATATGTTCCAAGAAGAGAAATGGAGAAGAAACTTACTTGAGAGTGAAAGGTGCTTGAATCTTTCAAAATCCGCGAAATCGATGAATGAAATCGTGAGTGGATGCACCAAGTAACCCTCCAAAATTGCCTTGAGTTGAGCCTAAGTGTAGAAGATGGGAGAAATGAAGATCGAAGAGGCTTAAAAGCCTCTTTAAATCTGCCTCGGGTTGGACCGGTGGGGCCCGACCCGAGTCGCCCGCTGTGGCCGCCCACCGGTAGGAGAAAAAAAATTATAAAATAAAATAAATAATAAAAATAATAATAATAGGAGAAATAATAATAATAATAAATTATTAACAATAATAAAGGAAATAAGAATTTTAAAAAAAAATCGAGCGAGACCACCATCCTACTTGTCGAAGCACTAGCACAGTACTCTAGGGGCTAAGCTATGGCTGGATGCAAGACATCATACACTACAATTCCCCGTGTTTTGGTATATGATTGTGTGGCCAGGTTGAAAGTTTAAGGTCAATCTAAGAGTGTGTAAACCATAGAGTGAAATTGATTTCGTGGGCTATGTCATAGAATGGGAAATAATTATGTGCTTATGTAAATTCTAAGGTACTTAACCAATTTTTGTGTACGGGATGATCCAGGTGCAAGGACATGATGGTACGCACCAGATCCAGTAGCAATGCTCGAGGAACCTCACGTGGTCCTCATCCTATCGGTCGACCACCAAATCCTCGAAGGCCCCGCTCTGTGGGGCAAACTCCACTTCCACAGCCTCCAGAAACCCTTGACCAAGGGGTGGCACAAAAGGACCCACCTTTGACCACACTTCCGGATCCTCCACCTGTCATCACTTCGAGTGATGTTGCGACCATAGTTCAACAGTCACAGCAAGCCTTCCAGTAACAAATGCTCTAGCAGCAGCAGGCATTTATGGTTGCTATACAGCAACAGTTAGACCTTCCTCAACCCGGTCAACATCCTCGGATAATTACTCCACAAGACCCACCTATAGGGTCTGGTATGGGACCACAAATTGGAGGTGCACCACTTGGTACGACACCACATGAGCAAGCTGGAGGTACACCTCTAATTCTGCCACTCAGCACTCCTCCATATATGGTGCCCCCTCCGTACCCTTACTGTAATACCCTACTTCTTAAACCCGGTCTGATTACACGGTTGACCCGGTTTAACCATGCAGGACCCGAACCAGAGAGAGTTAGAGCGGGTTCCTTATGGACTATGATGGCAAGGGTGACCTTAAACACCAGCTGGCCCAACAAGTCCGAGCCAGTGCCAGAAGAGATGGGTGTACCTAAGCCGTGTACATGCACCTATCATAAGTCCATGTACGGATAAAGAAGGTATGTAGCCGTATATTAAGGTGCATACATATATTACATCGTAGGCCAATAGTGAGATTCGTGTCGAGGGCCGAATTCTGTTAAAATCCCAAGTTTTGGCCCTCAGGTGGGTGGACAGGTGGGCGCATCCACCCACCTGAGTGACCCACCCATGTGAATTACTTAGTTATTTAAGAAGTATATATAGCATTTATGTTTTCTTTTCTTTTCTCATTTATTACACTCGGACGTTGGTGAGAAAAGTAAAGAGGAGAGAGAAAAGAAAGGAAAGAAGAAGAGAAGAGAAGGAAGAGGAAGAAGAGATGGATTTCAGCGGCGTCGAGGCTTGATCTTCCCATTCCGACGCCGGAAGAGTGATCTTCAACACTAGATCTACATTTAGAGGTGAGCAAAGGCTGGGTTCCTTAAACTTTCACCATACCCAAGTAAAACCCTTGATTTGGGTAGGGTTTCTTGAGATCTTGTAAATCCCCTTTGAAATGATGAATCTAAGGTTTAATAGATGATTTATGTGTTGATCTTGAAGGATTTGAAGCAGTATTTACAAGGTTGGAGAAGCATTGTGGATTTGAAGTGATTTTGAGGTTTTGAAGGTGTTCTTGAGCAAAGAAGGTAAGATGGCTTCCCATTCCTAAAATCCAACCTAGATCTAGGTTAGAGCCATCTTATGAGACCTTGAATGTGTGAAGAATGGGTTTGGTAAAGCCCCATTTTAATCCCCAAAGATTGGGGGAAGTTTGGGAAGAAACAGCAGGTTTCCCGCCAAGACCGGTGGGCCATCTGGCCCACCTGTGAGCACCCGCCTAAGAGGGCAGGGCCCTCGGGCACAACCGGTGGGCCACCCTACCCACCGGTCTTAACAGGGCCTCGGGCCCAACCAGTCGGCCAGACCAACGGGCCGACCTACCCGCCGGTCTAGACCGGTGGGTCTGACTGGTGGGTCAGACAGGTGGGCTGTCCGACCCACCCGAGAGGCTCCAAATGTGATTCTTACGTCCGATTGGACCCAAATCGGACGTGTGACCTTATTTTAGGATTCTAAACATGATATTGTCATTGGATCATGTTAATCTTGATTCCAAAGTGGTGAAATACTAACCCCGCTCACTTATGTTAGGTTCGCCAAAGCGTACGCTTCTCGCACCGGATCTCGCCCGTACCGAGTGTGAATCCTTGTACACTACGGGTAAGTGGGGAGAGGACGTTTGGCCTTATTTCAAGGCATTTTTTGGCATTCATTTAATCGTATCTAGTCTATCTATGCCATCATGAAAATGCTATGTAGATTAGTCATCCTCACATTGTTATGCATGGGTGTTGTGTTTACTTTCTAAATGCCAAGTAATGATTTGCTTATGTGATGAATGTTGACATCATTGTGCATGATGCATTAATAGACTAGATGCCGTAGTCGACTTGGAAACGAGTGCATTAGTGGCCCGTGGTATGGGACACGGTGGTACTATGCAATCGTACTATTGTCATATAGGAGCATGCGCTTTAGGATTATCATCTACCCATGCTACGATGCTTCCCAGCAGGGGTTAAGGTGTTGGGTTACCATTTGGGGGGAAGCAGGGGTCACGATTGTCGGGTCACTGTGGCGGTTAGACATTACGCCCGACTGGTCATTAGGACAGTCGGCAACCCCGGTGGTATATTCAAGAGGGCCAATCGTACTGCTTTTAAATTGCTGGAGTCAGCATCTTTAATTTCTGTCATTTATTTTATGTTGAGAGCCGGTGGTCGGCATGTTTTTATTTTTCTGAGTACTCACGGTGGGCCTTCTCCGACAGCCCTATGGGCGTATCGCGGGATGGAGTTCGCGACTCGTACCCGGAGCATACGCGCACTGTGGTTGTAGTAGCACTAAACCGAAGACTTAGTAATGTTGCTTAGGTGGATGTGATTTAAAATGTATTGCATAGCATATAGTGCATATGGTTGTGATTGTTGTGTGGACTGTTGTATGGTCCATTTGTCCACTTACTGAGCTAGTGAGCTCATCCCACGTGTGCACCTCTTTTAGATGATTTTGCAAGTCATCAACCAGTGAGCACGGGGTGGGTCCCACGATTGAGTTCCCTGAAGAGGACTGGTGGGCCCCTGAGGAGTTAGAGCACGGCATTGATTGCTCGTGCGAGAGTTGTGCTGCGGGATCGCAGTTCTGAGGCCAAGCTGAACTCCACTTTTGATGCCGAGCTGAGCTCTACCTGGTGAAGCCGAGCTGGGCTCAACCTTTGATACCGAGTTGAGCTCTAGGCTTTGATACCGAGCCGAGCTGTATACTCTGATTTTTGATGATTTCTTTTATGTACTTGATACATGAATTGTACTCTTATTGTGTAAATATCATGCCTTCGGGCCCACATGTATTTAACTATTGTATCACAATTCGGGTATCAAGTATTATGGGAATATTCACAGGTAAACCAAGTCTTCCGCTGAACTGATAAACTCTTTCTTAGTTGTGTGTATGCTGTGGTGGAATACTGTATCAGATGATCCTGACAGGTTTGGGTTAACCGTTGTTAACCCGGTCACTGGCCCGGTTCTGTGTGAACAGGGTGTGACAACGGTGGTATCAGAGCGTGATGCTCTGCTCCACTCACAGCATACCATTAGAATCCCGTAGAATCTATAATAGGAAAATGGGATTGGGTTAATGTAAAAGCTTTAAAGAGTTAAAAGCCAAAGAAAGAAAAGTATTAAAAAGGGTTGCATTTAGATATTGCATTCATGGCATGCGTGAGAGTAGATAAAAAGTAAATTAATTGGTGTCATAACCTATTGAGTATAAGTTTGACAAAATTTCGGCAGCATAACAGCGTAAAATGAGATTTCCAAAAAATTTTCACACAAACACCTGATAAACAACAGATATATATAATATAACAATGATAAAAAAATTTACAAAGACACCACAACTAAACTACACAAGTCATCACACATACGAATTCACCACAAAAGCCACTATTAAAATACATTATCCCACAAATAAGCCTAGTTACAGTGCAAGTACAAAGAATGAAAAAAGAAAGGAAATATACAATAAGATCTAATAATAGAAAACAGATAAGAAGCTAGTGTGGACGAGCTAAGTCCTCACTGATCCTCGTCATCGTCGTCGTCTATGATCACTACGTTCGCCGGAGGTCTAGAGTTGACGTTGAGGCGATGGTCGTAGTAGTCAAACCTCGAGTTCACCAGTCGTACCTCCCTCCGAAGTCAGCCAAAATCTGCTGAGATAGTATTGGCCGTGGTGCCCAAGTCCTGGCCCAGTCTGAGGAAGGAGTTCTCCAAAGTAGCCTGCCTCTCCAGGATGCGTTCCTCCCTGGAAGCACTCTCTTCCAGCCTTCTTAGCAGCTGATCTTAGCCATCCTTCAAAGCCCTCATGGTGGACATCATGCTCTCAAAATCATATGCACCACTCTCAGGTGGTGGGGCTCTATGCTGTGAGGCTGCAGCTCTGGTGAAGCTAGGATCGGTACCTCTCGACTCCTGAGGCACCTTGTTTGAGATTTAAAATGTAACCGCAAGCATACGAATCAATGTAGCTACGGGTCGAACACAGGGAGAGCAGCCACTTTATTTTTTTTATTTCTTTTAATAATGCGAAAGTGAACCGATTAATGGATGTGATCTAATTCTAATTACCGTCCTAAACATATGAATCTAAAATAACGTCCTAACCATTCGTCATCTAAGAATTTAAAGATGCAAGCCACGTAATTAAAATTAAATAAATAAATAACTGAAAATAAACAACCCACATAATTAAAATAAATAAATAAATAAATAAAGGAAAAAAATGCTAAAATAAAAATAAAGTAAAAGAAAGGGATAAAGCTAGAGAGAGACTCACAAGTAGGTTTCTCTACTTAGCCCAAGGGATGCATCATAATATGAGCTTCCCTACTTGACCAGAGAGTCACTCTTGCAAGGGTTTCTCTACTTGGCTTTAGGGAAAGGAAGACAATTAAAATAAAATCAATAAATTGATGGTTCTATGGCTAGGAGGGGCAAAGCCAACATATACATTAGCCATGAACCTTGGGGGAAAGGGATAGCAATAATGTAACGACTGAAAATAAAAATCCTAAATTAAGAAAGAAAAGGTAGTCAAAAGAGGGAATGAGAGGGAGGAGAGAAGACTACTGAAGGAGCCTACTTACTTGAACTTCAACCTTCAAATTGAAAACTTGATTGATTTGAGATACTACCAGTACTAAAAACCAGATCTAGAATAAACCAAATCTGAAATTTCTAGTATTAGAGAAAACAAATCTTAAAAAAAAAATTGCTCCACAACTCATGATCTTGTCACCTAGATCTAAGCCTAGAACTATAACTTCAAAAAAAAATTACAACTCAATTGCATAAATCATAAACATAAAAGGGCTGAATAAAAATAAAAGAGTGCTTGCATTAATTGAAATAAAAAAAAGCTATTGCTAAAGTGATTAAAAAAAAGATAAAGAAGAACTAAAACTAAAGAGAGAGCAAGAGAAAGAGAGAGCAACTAAAAAAAACTAGAAGAAGAATGAATTATCTCCCCTCCTCTTACATGAGTTGTATTTATAGGGAATGGGAAGGTAGGGTAACAATTTTCTCTTTCCTAAAAGAGAGAAACCCACAATTGATTGTGAGATCTTTTGAGACCAAAAGTGCTAAGGTGGAGGAGAGAGAAGAGAGAAATAAACTTTGAGAAATTTCCTATAATTTGTTTGCTTATTTTCTTTCCTTTTTTTTCTAATTTATTTTTCTTCTTTTTCTCCTTCCAATGGACGATTTTCTTCTTGCTTTATGTGATTTGGACAATCTTTTGGTGGGTGATGATGTGGAGGAGAGAGAAGATTTGGACAATCTTTATTTCTCCTCTTTTTTTTTTCTTTCCTTTTTTTTTTCTTCTCTTCTTGCGCAGGAACCCTTCCACGATTTTGCTTGCTTCTAATTTGATGTGGAAATCCCCTTCATGCCCTTAGTGTTTTAAGTGAGTGAAAAACAGAAAATCTTCAACAAAATTCTCTAAAAAAAAAACAACCATAAGATTCGAACTTGAGATCTCTTGGTGAGCAAGGGAATTTTGTATACCATAGCTCACCGACTACACTAGGTAGTTGTTGTTACCAAAAAAAAATCTTTAATCACTTAAGGATGTGGTCCATCTATCCTTGTTGGCATTTGGAGTATTCCTTGTACCTCTTGGACAATTGCAAACGGGCTGGTTCTGCGTCTCGGTTCAGTTCTGATACATTATTCTTTTTCTGGCCTGAAAAGAATAATCATTTGTACGGGTGACCAAACGAATGTGTACTTTTAATTGAACACGTCCATCTTGCTCATAATTTAGTCCTCTTCATAACCATGAAAGAAATAGGACCTCTTTACATGTAAAATTGAAGATATAGCGCCCGATAGTCCTTAAGGCCTTGAAAATATAAAACCTGCAAAAAGAGAGTAAAACCCAAGGTAGCTCCATTCTAAATATGTAAAATGCATGTTTTACTACCCTACATTTCACACATAAATGTGCTCATTAGAATTCTCCCACACTTGGACTTTGCTAGTCCTCGAGCAAAACAAAAAGAAAAGAATAAAAACAAAAAAAAACCTAACTCACTTTCGTAGGAATCACGGTTGCACTTAGCATGTGCAACAAGCCTTTAAACCCCTAGGTCACCCCTAGTGGACGAGTTGTGTCTCGTGGGTGTTTGCAGTGAATATACACCCAAAATTCAGAATAAACAAATTCCAACTTTGGCTAAAGGTAAGGCCCATACCGATCCGGAGCAAAGATAATTTCTCTTACAAGGGACCCCCACACTTGAACTTTTATTACCCTTTATCAATTCCAGGCACTAGCATATTTCTTAATTTGGAACTCACCTCGTCTCTTCCAAAACATCCTTATCTTAGGGAAAAACCACTTGTGAAGAAATAGGGAACCAATGACTAAGGCGTTGGAGTATTTTTGACCAAACATGTTACCAAGCAATAATGACATTTGCACATTTTTTTTCTCTTTTTTTTTCTGCTTAATAAACTCTATTCTACTCCACTACTTTTGGCCTGAATGACATGGTGGAGCAAACACCAGACACCCAAGTTACTATGTAGCTTCGCTTTTTGCATATGTCCACAAAGGCAGTGATGCTAGAGTTACTTCAGAAGTTTCCTCCCAAGGAATTTCGATCAAGACACCACGCTTCCTGAGGCGCAATGCCCTGTCTAGTTCCAAAGGAATCAACTCTTATTCTTCTTTATACCACATTTCTCATTTTATTTAAAATTATGCATTTATCAACCCATGCCAAATTAAAAAGAAGGTCTCAACTCCAAATCAAAAGTACAAAGAACCCACAGACTTACATATGGTCCATCACCATAAAACAGGGGTCTCTTATTTTTCAAAAGAAAGTCCCATCTAAAGACACAGACTTGTTTCTTTCTTCTCAACAGGGTTTTTATACTTTCAACATGGGTACCTTAATCAAAATTTTTATTTTCATACATCAAGCAACCGAATGGTCTGATCATTACCCAAAAGCCAAAGTAGGACTTCATCCTTAGCAAGCTCAAAAATAAAAAGAAAAACAAACAAAACAAAGTGAAAAAAAGCAAAAACTGGTTTCCCTCCCCCACACTTAAGTCATGCAATGTCCTCAATGCATGGAAAGAATTAAAAGCAAAGATAATGCAAGGGGGTCATACCTGATTAAAAGTTAGTCATCAGTGTAAAAAGGTTCATGGAGATCCATGACCTCTTCACTACTAGTAGTAGGAAACTCGAGGAACGGTTTCAAGCGCTGACCATTAACCTTCGAAATTACCCCTGTTCCTGGTTTCAAAATCTCCACAGCCCCATGGGGATATACATTATGGCCATCCCATCGGGATCTAAGCTTACCAGGGAAAAGATGCAATCGAGAGTTGTACAATAAGACCTTATCACCAATTGCAAAAGATTTACGCAGAATGTGCTTATCATGGAAAGCTTTAGTCTTTTCCTTGTAAATCCTAGAACTTTCATAGGCATCACTCCTAAGTTCCTCCAACTCAGATAGTAGGAGCCTACGATGAATTCCCGCATCAGACAAATCAAAGTTAAGCTTCTTAATAGCCCAAAAGGCCTTATGCTCCAACTCAACTGGTAAGTGACAAGCTTTCCCATACACCAAACGGTACGGTGACTGGCCAAGGTCAGTCTTGAATGCAGTACGATGGGCCCATAAGGCATCAATGAGCCTAAGGGACCAATCCTTACGGTTGGAATTAACAGTTTTTTCTAAGATTTGTTTAATCTGCCTATTAGACACCTCCACTTGGCCACTAGTTTGGGGGTGATAAGGGGTAGATAACTTATGAGTGACCCCATACTTTTTCATTAAGGCCTCAAAAGGCCGATTACAATAATGAGTACCCCTATCACTAATTATTGCATGTGGTGCACCAAAGTGGGAAAAAATGTTCTCTTTGAGAAACTGGACCACCACTTTGTGGTCATTAGATTTACAAGGTATGGCCTCTATCCATTTAGAAACATAATCAACGGCTAAAAGTATGTACAAATTCCCAAAGGAATTAGGGAATGGTCTCATAAAATCGATGCCCCAAACATCAAAGATCTCAACTACTAAAATGGGGTTGAGAAGCATCATGTTCCTTTTATTGATACGGCCAAAAGACTGGCAGGAGGGGCAAGCCTTGCAAAAATCAAAAGCATCTCTAAAAAGAGTGGCCAATAAAATCCGCATTGGAGAACCTTTGCGGCAGTCTTCTTAGGTCCAAAGTGTCCACCACATGCATGATCATGACAAAAAGAGAGAATGGAATGTTGCTCATGATCAGGAACACATCGTCGGATAATCTGATCCGGACATATCTTAAACAAATAAGGATCATCCCAGAAAAAGTGCTTAACTTGGGAATGAAACCTATACTTATATTGGGTGGACCAGTGATCCAGAGTCACACCTGAAACTAAGAAGTTGACAATGTCAGCAAACCATGGTTCACTGGACATTGCAAATTGTTCATCTGGAAAGTTCTCGTTGACTGGAGAATCAACAGTCAAGGAATTGGGAAGCCGGGATAAATGGTTTGCAACTAGGTTTTCAACTCCTTTCTTATCCCTAATTTCTAAATCAAACTCTTGCAAAAGTAAAACCCACCTAATGAGACGGGCTTTGGCATCTTTCTTCTGAACTAGGTATCTGAGAGCAGAATGATCAGTATACACCACCACATGTGAACCAACTAAGTAAGACCGAAACTTTTCTAATGCAAACACAACAGCTAAAAATTCTTTTTCAGTGGTTGTATAATTGAGTTGTGCATCATTTAAGGTCCTACTAGCATAGTAAATGACAGTGGGCAGTTTAATCCTTTGCCCTAAAACTGTTCCTATGGCAAAATCCGAAGCATCACACATCAGTTCAAAAGGTTCAGTCCAAACAGGTGGTTGAACAATGGGGTGCATTGGTCAACTCCTTCTTAAGTTGCTTGAAGGATTCTAGGCACTCTTTGGAAAACTCAAAAGTCTGATCTTTGACAAGTAATGAGGTGAGAGGTCGGGCTAACTGACTAAAGTTCTTAATAAACCTTCTGTAGAAGCCTGCATGCCCTAGAAAAGACCGAACATCCTTAACAGATTGAAGAGGTGGTAAATTATCAATTAAATCCACTTTGGCTCTATCTACCTTAATTCCCTCCTTGGATATTACATGGCCTAAAACAATACCAGATTTAACCATAAAATTGCATTTCTCCCAATTCAAAATCAAATTCTTAGATATGCACCTTTTCAAAACTAGGGAAAGATGATGAAGACATTCAGAATAGGAATTCTCATGAATTGAAAAGTCATCCATAAATACTTCTAAGAATTTTTTGACCATGTCAAAAAAAATGCTCATCATGCATCGTTAGAACGTAGCAGGGGCATTGCAAAGCCCAAAGGGCATACGCCTGCAAGCAAATGTTTCATATGGGCATGTAAAAGTGGTCTTATGTTGGTCTTCTAAAGCAATTGGGATTTGGTTATAACCGGAATATCCATCAAGAAAGCAATAGTATTCATGTCCAGCTAACCTCTCTAACATCTGTTCAATGAATGGCAATGGGAAGTGGTCCTTCCAGGTTGCCGCATTTAACTTCCTGTAGTCAATGCACACACACCATCCTGTTTGGACACGGGTAGGGATCAACTCATTATTGGCATTAGGAACTACAGTCACACCAGACTTCTTAGGCACTACGTGAACTAGGCTTACCCATTGGCTGTCAGAAATAGGATAAATTATTCCATGATCCAAGCACTTTAGGATCTCTTTCTTAATGGCTTCCATCATCACTGGGTTAGCTCTTCTTTGGGGTTCCGTGGATGGTTTGGAATCCTCCATAAGATGTATATGATGTTGCACAATAGAAGGGCTTATACCCTTGATATCAGCCATGGTCCAACCAAGGGCTTCCTTATTATCTTTTAACACTTTAAGTAACTCCTCTTCCTGGCTAGAAGTCAAATTTGAAGAAATTATTACAGGAAGAGTCTGGTCAGGCCCTAGGAAAGCATATCTCAAATTAGATGGCAACTCCTTAAGATCTAGCTTAGGGGGCTCAACTATGGAAGGTTTGGGAATGGAATTGGAAAGGGGTCCTAAGGGCTCCACAAGTGTGAAGACTCAAGACTTCAGAAAAGAAATTTTCACTATCATCATCCAACTCATCCATACACTCTTGGAATTCTGAATCAAAATCAATATCAAAGTTGGTAACTAAATCATCAGAAAAATCCAGAAAATCCTCAAGCATATTGATCTCTTCTTCCATATGTGGTTGCTTGCCAATCCTCAACATGTTAAACTCAACAGTTTGGTTACCAAAAGATAATCTTAGGAAACCATTCCGGCAATTGATTAATGCATTACTGGTAGCCAAGAATGGTCTTCCTAGAATTATAGGGATCTCATCCTTGGTTGAGAAGGGCTTAGTATCTAACACAATGAAATCAACAGGGAAAATAAATTCTCCCACCTTTAGTAAGACATCCTCAACCATCCCTTTAGGATTCTTAACAGGCCTATCTGCTAACTGAAGAGTAGTTCCAGTGGCTTTCAATTCTCCTAATCCTAGTTGCTTGTACACATGGTAAGGTAAAAGATTTACACTTGCGCCAAGGTCAAGTAAGGCATGCTCAATATAGGTGTTACCTATGACACAAGATATGGTAGGGCTCCCTGGATCCTTATACTTGGCTGCTATAGGCTGAGTAATTATGGAACTAATGTTACCTGCTAAGAACGCCTTTTTGGGCACACTAGTGATACGTTTGTGAGTACACAAATCTTTTAGTACCTTTGCATAGGCGAGGATCTGGGATATGGCATCCAAAAGAGGGATGTTCACTTCTACCTTTTTGAAGACTTTTAAAATTTTATCCATAGAAGCAGTCTTCTTTTTGTGTACCAAGCGATTAGGAAATGGGATAGGATGAACATAAGGACTGTTAGGGATTTGCCCCTGTTCAAAAGAATCATTTTTGGTTTCCTCAACCAAATCATCTTTAGTTTCAGAAAAATCTTTAGGTTCATCAGACGAACCTGGAACAAGAGGCACACTTTTGTCCTCAACTGAAGAAGAATTAACAGGAGTAATAGATGGGGAAGATTTAGAAACACTCTGTTGGTACTCTCTACCACTCCTAAGGGCATAAACAACATTACATTGGTTAGAGGGCCCTTGTTGGGTCTGACCTTGTACTATATTAGTGGTGCATTAGTTGGTCCTTGTGAACTAATAGGCTGATGATGCCTAGGGTTAGGCTCTGGTTGACTGGGTAAAGTTCCTTTCTCCCTTTCACGCATAATTGAGACAACTTGAGTGAGTTCTCTTGTAAGATTTTGATGGCTTGTCATGAGGAGGGCCATATTTTTTTCCAAGTCACTTATTCTACTTGCCTCTCCAGTATTGGTAAACCCAGGGGGTTGCTGATAAGATGGTAGAAGAGAGGCCCTAGGAAAACTCGCCTGAGGTCCTACATTTGACCTAGGAAAAGTATTTTGGGAAAAAGATTGTTGTGCAAAGGGAGGCCTTTGGGGTCCAGGTTGACCTTGATTATAGAAATTGGAAGGTCCTGCTTGGTTGCCCTGATTCCAAGAGAAATTTGGGTGATTTCTCCATCCTGGATTGTAGGTGTTACTATATGGATTATTCTGGTATAAGGCATTAACACTATCATTAGAAGTGCCTCCAGAGGTGTTGGGGCATTCTTCTATGACATGTCCAGGGGACTGGCACCAAGCACAAATCTTAACCAAATTGACTGATGATGGCTCTCTAGGAACAATAGCCTCAATCCTCTTGATTACGCTATCCAAATGGGCTTCCTTGGCTACTATCCCATCCACAAAATATCCTTTTCCTCCTATGGTTCTTTCACTCTCTTGGGTTGATTCCCACTCATAGGTTTTGTCAGCTAAGGCAAGTAAGAATTCCCATGCCTTTCCTTCATCTGTAAAGGATGTGAATCCCTCAGGGCACATAGACTCTATCATTTGTTTAGTTGGATAATCAATACCCTCATAAATGCCATAGGTCTAGGCCATAGTGAGGGCATTCTTGGAGTAGATCCTTGAATCTCTCCATAAGTTTGGAAAATGACTCACTAGGCTTTTGCCTAAACTGAAGGATATCACTTCTAAGCTTATTGGTCTTGTGAGTTGGGAAAAACTTCTTAAGGATGACAACTGTGAACTATTCCCATGAGGTTATAGAATTTGTGGGTAACCCATACAACCACTTCTTAGCTTGGTCTTTCAATGCAAAAGTGATAAACCTAAGCGTAACAGCATCATCAGAAAGCTGTTGGATCTTAATTAGAACACATACCTCTTCAAATTCCCTTAGAAATAGGTATGCATCCTCAGAGGTCAACCCATGGAAGTGGGGCAACATAGTGATGTATTGAGATTTGAGTTCAAAATTATTGCCCTGGGCTTGTGGTAGAACTATGCAGGAAGGTTGGGTTGTTCTAGCAGGGTAGAACCTATCTTTCAGAGATTTAGGTGAAGGGTTTTGCTGTTGGTCTCCCATATTGAAGGGTTTT
Organism: Macadamia integrifolia; assembly: GCF_013358625.1. Taxonomy (NCBI): domain Eukaryota; kingdom Viridiplantae; phylum Streptophyta; class Magnoliopsida; order Proteales; family Proteaceae; genus Macadamia; species Macadamia integrifolia. The sequence continues at coordinate 32,314,434 of NC_056560.1, read as the reverse complement.
AAAGAGAGCAAACGTATAGAGTCACTACTTGTTGGATCTCTTCTTTTTAACCGATTCTTAGTATTACGTACCCACTTAACACTCATGCAACAGAAAAACTACCCACAACTAAATAAGACAAGCACAAAAGAATGGATAGCAAAACTTTTTTTTTATTATGATTTTTTGATTTTTTTTATTTTTCTGATTTTTATATTTTTTTGGTTTTTGGGAGCTTACCGGCAGGGATCCGGGGTTGCCCAGGTCAATTCCTGAGGTACTGCTACAGGGCGAAACCTGTCTTTATCATACTGTGAGGCATGGCGACCTCCACTGATACAACTATTATTGCAAGTTGTTCTTCTCAGGAATTCAATAAAAGAAAAGGAAAAATATAAAACAAAGCAAACAAACCACTCCGATTTACCAAAAGAAAGTGAAAAATAACATGGAACTATCTCCCCGGCAACGGCGCTAAAAATTTGTTTGAGATTTAAAATGTAACCACAAGCGTACGGATTAGTGTAGCTACGGGTCGAACACAGGGAGAGCAGCCACTTTATTTTTTATTTCTTTTAATAATTCAAAAGTGAACTGATTAATGGTTGTGATCTAATTCTAATTACCGTCCTAAAAATAACGTCCTAACCATTCGTCATCTAAGAATTTAAAGACGCAAACCACGCAATTAAAATTAAATAAATAAATAACTGAAAATAAACAACCCACGCAATTAAAAATAAATAAATAAATAAATAAAGGAAAAAAATGCTGAAATAAAAATAAAGTAAAAGAAAGGGGATAAAGCTAGAGAGAGACTCACAAGTAGGTTTCTCTACTTAGCCCGAGAGATGCATCATAATATGAACTTCCCTGCTTGACCAGAGAGTCACTCTTACAAGGGTTTCTCTACTTGGCTTTAGGGAAAGGAAGACAATTAAAATAAAATCAATAAATTGATGGTTCTATGGCTAGGAGGGGCAAAGTCAACACATACACTAGCCATGAACCTTGGGGGAAAGGGATAGCAATAATGTAACGACTGAAAATAAAAATCCTAAATTAAGAAAGAAAATGTAGTCGGAAGAGGGAATGAGAGGGGAGAGAGAAGACTACTGAAGGAGCCTACTTACTTGAACTTCAACCTTCGAACTGAAAACTTGATCGATTTGAGATACTACCAGTACTAAAAACCAGATCTAGAATAAACCAAATCTGAAATTTCTAGTACTAGAGAAAACAAATCTTAAAAAAAAAATTGCTTCATAGCTCATGATTTTGTCACCTAGATCTAAGCCTAGAACTATAACTTAAAAAAAAAATTACAACTCAATTCCATAAATCATAAACATAAAAGGGATGAATAAAAATAAAAGAGTGCTTGCATTAATTGAAATAAAAAAAACTATTACAAAAGTGATTAAAGAAAAGATAAAGAAGAACTAAAACTAAAGAGAGAGCAAGAGAAAGAGAGAGCAACTAAAAAAAAACTAGAAGAAGAATGAATTATCTCCCCTCCTCTTACATGAGTTGTATTTATAGGGAATGGGGAGGTAGGGTAAAAATTTTCTCTTTCCTAAAAGAGAGAAACCCACAATTGATTGTGAGATCTTTTGAGACCAAAAGTGCTAAGGTGGAGGAGAGAGAAGAGAGAAATAAACTTTGAGAAATTTCCTATAATTTGTTTGCTTATTTTCTTTCTTTTTTTTTTTCTAATTTATTTTTCTTCTTTTTCTCCCTCCAAGGGACGATTTTCTTCTTGCTTTATGTGATTTGGACAGTCTTTTGGTGGGTGATGATGTGGAGGAGAGAGAAGATTTGGACAATCTTTATTTCTCCTCTTTTTTTTTTCTTTCCTTTTTCTTTCTTCTCTTCTTGGGCAGGAACCCTTCCACGATTTTGCTTGCTTCTAATTTGATGTGGAAATCCCCTCCATGCCCTTAGTGCTTTAAGTGAGTGAAAAGCAGAAAATCTTCAACAAAATTCTCTAAAAAAAAACAACCATAAGATTCGAACTTGAGACCTCTTGGTGAGCAAGGGAATTTTGTACACCATAGCTCACCAACTATGCTAGGTAGTTGTTGTTACCAAAAACAAATCTTTAACCACTTAAGGATGTGGTCCATCTATCCTTGTTGTCATTTGGAGTATTCCTTGTACCTCTTGGACAATTGCAAACGGGCTGGTTCTGCATCTCGGTTCAATTCTAATCCATTATTCTTTTTCTAGCCCGAAAAGAATAATTATTTGTACGGGTGACCAAACGAATGTGTACTTTTAATTGAACACGTCCATCTTGCTCAGAATTTCGTCATCTTCATAACCATAAAAAGAAATAGGACCTCTTTATGTGTAAAATGGAAGATATAGCGCCCGATAGTCCTTAAAGCCTTGAAAATATAAAACCTGTAAAAAGAGAATAAAACCCAAGGTAGCTCCATTCTAAATATGTAAAATGCATGTTTTACTATCCTAGATTTCACACATAAATGTGCTCATCACACCTCCTCAGGGATGTCCTCATCCATCAAATCATCCTCCTCATCCTGAGGAACATAGTCCTCATCCTCCTCACTGGACTCCTCCATGGGAACATCCTCCATAGGGGCAGCTCTCCTATCCCTACCTTTCTGAGCTTCTGCTCTCTGAGGTGTATCCATAAGGGTGTGGAGACCCATCCTCAAGAGGTTACCCCTGTCGAACTTGTCCGTCGGAGTCTTCCCCTCCTCACCACTCAGGTCCACCCCGAAGAACTCGAAGATCCTAGTGAGGATCCTGCCATATGGGAATCCTCCATCCTCGAGGTGAGAAGTGTGGTGCTCCATCGTCTTGAGGATGATGTATGGCAAGCACAAGTGCTCGGCACCTCCCTCTAAGGCCGTATAGATGCAGTAAGCTATAAAGGCTGTCGTGAAGCCCACCTGGTTCTGGTGACCTCCTCTGGGGAGCAAGTTGAACTGGACCAGTCAGGCAAATACTCGAACCTCCAGGAAAAAGGATGTCTCGAACTCAGGACAGGCACTGCTACCACAGATGGTCTCGTAGATGTAGTCCGATGTCTCCAAACTCATGAATTGACCCAGGGGCTTACTCCTAGGAGGACTGTAGTAACGGTGCCCGGCTGCAGAGATGCCCAAAATGCTGGCCAAGGTGTCCACGGTCAGCTGGATGTCCACCCCCTTCACTATGCTGACTATAGTATACTCCCCGTACTGATAGGAAACCTCCAGGTTACAGTAGAATCTACGAACCAGCTGCTCGTAGCACGGACGGTCTACCTAGAGGATGGACTGCTAGCCCAGTGCTGTAGACCTCTCCCGGAGCTAAACCTTGTGGAAGTCATCGACTACCACGATCTTCTCCATCATCACCGACCTCTTCAGGAAGGCCGACCAGTTGGCTGCTACCTCTGAACTGTGGAAGAGCTCCTCACCGTAGTCAGAAGGATCAAACCGGGTAGGCCCGGGTCTCCCTGTGCAAGGGGCTGGAGAGCTAGTTCCCGCACTCTTCCGCTTAGAAGCAGTGGTCTTACGTCGGGTGCCAGAGGATGCGGGCTCCTTGCCTTTGCGAGATGACATCCTGGCAAGAAAAGAGGAAAGCAGGGTGAGTAAGGAAAAAGAGAATGACAAAACGAATAAAAAGAGGGGTGAGCAGTAAGGGGGAGCCCCAAAACCCAATTCTTGCAAAGCAAAAAATGCGACAAGCGAGGAATGATAGGGAGTCTAGGGACGAGATGCACGGTAAGTGACAAAACAGAATCATGGAAAAAAAAAACCGCAATGTGACAGAAAGGGGCATATGTAACATGGCAAGTAAAGAATGATAAAGAGGATTCAAATTTTCAATGCGCAAGTTCATTCACAATGGAGTAAAGCTGAAGCTATAGTTCTAAGACGGAAATACCATGGTAGTGAGATCATGAACATGCAAAAACATACGCTAATATGCTATTGAGGTCCACAAATACCAAGGATGTAAAGAAAATCAAAGAAAACCCAACACAAAAGATGGATTTTCATGGGAAGACATGGGGATTTCAAGCATAAGGGACTTTCCATGATTTCTACAGCATGTTAAGTACAAATCAAACATAATGCATTGCATTTGAGTCATTAATTGAGGGAAAAGAGCAAGAATTGAAGAAATCCCCAAATTTGAGAAAACTAGGGCACGGTTGGGGTTTTTTCTCAAAATGGAGAAGTAAATCCTAGAAACTAGAAATAAATCACATAGAGAGCATCACATTCATATGAAATCCCTATTCTATGGAAAGAAATATGGAAAGGAAGTGAGATTTAAGACAACTCATGAGTTCTACCCCAAATTTCAAGTTTTGAGAAGAAAATGAGGAAGGAACTTACTTGGAAGTGGAGGAGATTAATCTTCTCAAAAAGCGCCGGGTTGTTGAGTGGAATCGCGAGTGGAAGCATCACAAAGCTCTCCAAAATTGCCTGGGAGAGATAGGGAGAGAGAGATGGCATAAACTTGTGTGATGGCATATACTTGTGTGCCAAAATCAATTCTACGGTGTTTAACCAGTATGGTGTGTGATATGTTCCAGGTACAGGAATACGATGGTACGTACTAGATCTGGTAGTAATGCCCGAGGTACCTCACGGGGTCCTCGTCTGGTCGATCGACCACAAAATCCCAGGAGGTTCCGCTCTGTGGGGCAAACCTCACCTCCACTACCTCCAGAGACCCTTAGTCAGGGTGGGGCACATGGGGACCCACCTATGACTACACTCCCAAACCCTCCACCGGTTATTACTCCGGGGGATGTTGCTACCATAATTCAGCAGTCACAACAGGCTTTTCAGCAACAAATGCTTCAGCAACAGCAAGCATTTATGACTGCTATTCAGCAACAATTGGACCTTTCTCAATCAGGTCAACCTCCCCGGATACTTACTCCACAGGACCCGCCTATAGGGTCTGGTACGGGGCCACAAGTGGGAGGTACACCTCCAAATCCACCATTTGGCATTCCTCCGTATGGGGTACCCCCTCCATACCATTACTACCCAGATTATGCTCCCAATTACCTGCCGGCTAATAATACGTCAAAGGTAGTGGAGTCATTCAAGAGGAACTTACCACCTGTATTCTCTAAGGTGGGGAGTGATCCTCTGGAACCAGACCAGTGGATCCAAGAACTGGAGAAAATATTTGAGGTGATTGAGTGCACGGATGCACAGAAACTCATTTGTGTGGGGTTGCAACTCAAGAAGGAGGCCAACTCCTGGTGGCAAGCTTTTAAGCCCATATTGTTGGCTGCCCATCCAGAACCAACCTGAGAACAATTCAAGGAGTTGTTCTTGGACAATCATTATCCACGCAGCTTCAGAGACCACAAGGAGACTGAGTTTATGGCTTTAACTCAAGGAGGTAAGACTATCCTTGAGTACCAACAGCAATTTGAGAGCTTGTTCTATTTTTCCCCAAGGTATATGTGGACAGCTGAAGAGAAGGCTGCGAGATTTCTAAAGGGCCTAAAAGCATCCATTGGGTCTGTACTTGAGGTCTTGGATTTGACTGACTATGGCCAGATTGTGCAGAAGGCCAAGACCATGGAGGATAAGCAAAAGAGAGAACAGTCCCTCACCCCTGGACTGTGGAAGAGAACAAACCCATTTCCAGATATGGGTAACTCCTCCAAGGCATACCGTGGATCGTACAGTTCTGGGCCTATGTATAGGCAGCCCTATAGGCCATCTGGCTACCCTCCTAGACCAGCTGGTGGTTCGGGCTCCACATCTTTTCGCCCGAACACTAGTGCGGCACCTACAGTTCCAAGGCCACCCTGACCTCCATCTGCAACGGGTCAAGTGCAGAGGGGCCCCACCCCAGTTTCGATATCTCAGATTCGTTGCTTTAACTGCTATTCATATAGGCACTATGCAAAAGACTGTCGGGTCAGACCAGCCTTGCCCTCCAGTCAGCCCGCGGCGTATCGACCTCCCTTAACTCGGGGAAATCAACCGCAGGGAAGGATGTATACCCTATCAGCTGAGGAAGCTGAAGCCAACACAGAAGTGGTAGCAGGTACATCTTAAATTTAAGAATTTCCTTATGTTAAATATTGATGACCTGCTGAAATTATATGCATTATTACCCTAGGTGTCTTATCTATATCAGGCATATCAGCCTATGTTTTATTCGATTCAGGAGCTACTCATTCATTCGCATCTAAGAGATTTGTCGAGAAACTTGGGATGCCACCCAGGATCCTAGATCACGAAATGATTGTTAGTATGCCTACTGGTAAAGTTACATAGTTGAAGGAGGTGTATGGGACGTGCCCAGTGGAAATTAGTGGGAAGAACTTTGATGCACAACTCATTAAGTTCAATATGCATAATTTTGATGTTATACTGGGCATGGATTGGTTGTCGGCTCATCGAGCTAATGTGATGTGTGCTGAGAAGCTGATTAGGGTGATAGATGACAAAGGGAAAGAATTGGTATACTGACCAGGTAAAATGAAACGGGCGAGAAAGGTCCTTATCTCCGCCCTTCAAGCGGTAAAATTGTTGGAAAGTGGATGTCAGGGCTACTTAGCATCGGTACTTGATGTTGATGCAAGGATTACACCTCTAGAAGAGGTAAAGGTGGTTAAAGAGTTTCCCGACGTTTTCCCAGATGATCTAATGCATTTACCACCTGATAGAGAGTTGGAGTTTGCCATAGATTTGACTCCTGGAGCAGCTCCAGTATCTAAGGCTCCATACAGGATGGCGCCAGCTGAATTGATGGAATTACAGATGCAGTTGCAGGAACTATTGAAAAAGGGGTTTATTCGCCCAAGTGTTTCACCTTGGGGTGCCTCGGTGTTGTTTGTCAAGAAAAAAGATGGCAGCTTGCATATGTGCATCGATTACCGGGAATTAAATAAGCTAACCATTAAGAACCGGTATCCATTACCATGCATTGATGATTTATTTGACCAGTTGCAGGGTGCCAAAGTATTTTCAAAGATAGACCTTCGATCAGGCTATTATCAGCTCAAGATAAAGAGCAGCAACATACCCAAGACAGCATTTAGGACTCGGTATGGTCACTATGAATTCTTAGTGTTATCGTTTGGGTTAACCAATGCACCGGCAACATTCATGGATTTAATGAATCGAGTATTTCACGATGTACTCGATAAATGGGTAATTATCTTTATTGATGACATCTTGATCTACTCCAAGACAGAAGAGGAGCACACCCAACATTTGAGAATGGTGTTACAGAGGTTGAGAGAACAACGATTGTTTGCCAAATACAGCAAATGTGAATTTTGGCTTGAGCAAGTTGGATTCCTGGGGCACGTAGTGTCTAAGGCCGGAATTGAGGTAGATCCTGAGAAGGTGAAAGCAGTAGTAGAATGAGAAAGCCCTAAGAATGTCACTGAAATTAGAAGCTTCTTGGGTTTGGCTGGATACTACCGGCGCTTCATTGAGAATTTTGCCCGAATCTCAGCGCCAATGACTAAATTAACCAAAAAGGGTGTGAAATTCAACTGGGTAGAGGAATGTGAGAAGATTTTGGAACAGGTGGAATGGCAGTCTACACTGATGCTTCCAAAGTTGGTTTGGGTTGTGTTCTCATGCAACGCGGTAAGGTAATAGCGTATGCATCCCGACAACTAAAGGAGTATGAGAAGAACTACCCCACTCATGACTTAGAACTAGCCGCAGTTATTTTTGCCTTTAAGATTTGGTGACATTATTTGTATGGGGAGAAGTGTGAGATATACAGTGATCACAAAAGCCTTAAGTACTTTTTCACCTAGAAGGATTTGAACATGAGGCAGAGGAGATGGCTTGAGCTCATGAAGGATTATGACTGCGACATTCAGTATCATCCCGGCAAAGCTAATGTAGCAGCAGATGCGTTGAGTCAGAAGGCATAGACTGTGTCACTCTCATGCTTAGCAGTCAGCCCACCACTCATACAAGAGGCGACGCTAATCGATGAAGCTCTCTTATATGAAGAAGCAACCTTAGAATTGGAGCGTCAACCAGAAAACCTTAAATGGTTTACGGTATCCTTGACGGCTCTACAGGTGCATCCGGCTATTAGGCAAGAGGTAATAATGAAACAACCTTTGGATCCTGAATTGCAGCGGATCAGAGTTAAGGTTCAAGATCAAACAATGAACGACCCAGATTTTGTTTTAGCCGATGATGGGGCATTGATGTTTCGAGGCAGATTGTGTGTACCCGATGATTTGGATATACAAGACAAGATAGTGCGAGAGGCACATAGCTCCGAGTACTCACTCCACCTGGGAAGTACAAAGATGTATAAAGACCTCAAACAAAATTACTGGTGGCCAAGCGTGAAAGTCACAATAGCTCTGTATGTGGCGACTTGTCTCACATGCCAAAAGGTAAAAGCTGCAAGGCATCGACCTTATGGTATTATTCAGCCACTCCCAGTACCATAATGAAAGTGGGAGAGGATTACAATGGACTTTGTCACCGGACTACCATGTACACCTAAGGGGATGGACGCGATATGGGTGATCGTTGATCGGCTTACTAAGACTGTTCATTTCATCCTCATCAAGACCAAGTTCTCTATGGCCAAACTAGCACAACTTTACATGGACAACATAGTGCGCTTACATGGAGTGCCAGTGAGCATTGTATCAGATAGGGACCCAAGGTTCACTTCCAGATTTTGGAAAAGCTTCCAGCATGCCTTGGGATCACAGTTGAATTTGAGTACTGCTTTCCACCCACAGACTGATGGTCAGTCGGAGCGAACCGTACAGATATTAGAAGACATGCTCAGGGCATGTACAATGGAAATGTGTGGTATTTGGGAAGAATATATACCCCTTATGGAGTTTTCCTATAACAACAGTGACCAAGCTACAATTGGGATGGCTCCGTATGAGGCGTTATATGGCAGGAAGTGCAGAACTCCTTTGTATTAGGATGAGGTAGGTGAACGTCAAATGTTAGGACCTGAGATGATACAGATGACTTGTGACAAAGTCGACGTTATTCGAGAACGGATTAAAGCAGCTCAGTCTCGTTAAAAGACCTATGCAGACACCCGCAGAAAAGATATCGAATTTCATCCAGGAGAAAAGGTATTTCTCAAGATCTCTCCTACTAAAGGGTTGCAAAGGTTTCATAGAAAGGGAAAGTTGAGCCCAAGATACATTGGCCCATTTGAGATCTTAGCCCGGGTTGGCTCAGTAGCCTACATGCTTGCTCTGCCACCTTCGCTCGGGGATGTTCATAACGTATTTCATGTATCCATGCTGAAGCGATACGTTCATGATCCCTCTCATGTATTACTCGTGGAACCAGAATACCTAGAGGCTAACATGACCTATACAGAGTAGCCGGCTGAAATTTTGGACCGAAAGGTGAAGACCCTTCGCAACCGCTCCATTTCCTATGTAAAGGCGCGATGGGCTAATCATTCACTTGAAGAAGCATCTTGGGAGAAAGAGGATGAAATGCAAGCCAAGTACCCTCATCTTTTTTATCAACCAGGTACGCCAATTTCATGGACAAAATTTTCAGAAAGGGGGGGTAAATGTAATACCCTACTTCTTAAACCCGGTCTGATTACACGGTTGACCCGGTTTAACCATGCAGGACCCGAACCGGAGAGAGTTAGAGCGGGTTCCTTATGGACTATAATGCCAAGGGTGACCTTAAACACCGGCTGGCCTGACAAGTCCGATCCAGTGCCAGAAGAGACGGGTGTACCTAAGCCGTGTACATGCACCTATCATAAGGCCTTGTACGGATAAAGCAGGTATGTAGCCATATAATAAGGTGCATATGTATATTATATCGTATGCCAAGAGTGAGATTCGTGCCGAGGGCCGAATTCTGTTAAAATCCCAAGTTTTGGCCCTCAGGTGGGCGGACAGGTGGACGCATCCACCCACCTGAGTGACCCACCCATGTGAATTACTTAGTTATTTAAGAAGTATATATAGCATTTATATTTTCTTTTCTTTTCTCATTTATGACACTCGGACGTTGGTGAGAAAAGTAAAGAGGAGAGAGAAAAGAAAGGAAAGAAGAAGAGAAGAGAAGAGAAGGAAGAGGAAGAAGAGATGGATTTCAGCGGCGTCGAGGCTTGATCTTCCCATTCTGACGCCGGAAGAGTGATCTTCAACACTAGAGCTACATTTAGAGGTGAGCAAAGGCTGGGTTCCTTAAACTTTCACCATACCCAAGTAAAACCCTTGATTTGGGTAGGGTTTCTTGAGATCTTGTAAATCCCCTTTGAAATGATGAATCTAAGGTTTAATAGATGATTTATGTGTTGATCTTGAAGGATTTGAAGAAGTATTTACAAGGTTGGAGAAGCATTGTGGATTTGAAGTGATTTTGAGGTTTTGAAGGTGTTCTTGAGCAAAGAAGGTAAGATGGCTTCCCATTCCTAAAATCCAACCTAGATCTAGGTTATAGCCATCTTATGAGACCTTGAATGTGTGAAGAATGGGTTTGGTAAAGCCCCATTTGAATCCCCAAAGATTGGGGGAAGTTTGGGAAGAAACAGTAGGTTTCCCGCCAAGACCGGTGGGCTAGACCGATGGGCCATCTGGCCAGCCTATGGGCACCTGCCTGAGAGGGCAGGGCCCCCGGGCACAATCGACGGGCCAGACTGGTGGGCCGATCGACGGGCCAGACTGGCGAGCCGACTGGTGGGCCACCCTACCCGCCGATCTTAGTAGGGCCTCGGGCCCTACCGACGGGCCAACCGACAGGCCGACCTACCCGTCAGTCCAGACCGGTGGGTCTGACTGGTGGGTCAGACAGGTGGGTTGTCCGACCCACCCAAGAGGCTCCAAATGTGATTCTTACGTCCGATTGGACCCAAATCGGACGTGTGACCTTCTTTTAGGATTATAAACATGATCTTGTCATTGGATCGTGTTAATCTTGATTCTAAAGTGGTGAAATACTAACCCCACTCACTTATGTTAGGTTCGCCAAAGCGTACCCTTCTCGCACCGGATCTCGCCCGTACCGAGCGTGAATCCTTGTACACTATAGGTAAGTGGGGAGAGGACGTTTGGCCTTGTTTCAAGGCATTGTTTGGCATTCATTTAATCGTATCTAGTCTAGCCATGCTATCATGAAAATGCTATGTAGATTAGTCATCCTCACATTGTTATGCATGGGTGTTGTGTTTACTTTCTAAATGCCAAGTAATGATATGCTTATGTGATGAATGTTGACATCATTGTGCATGATGCATTAATAGACTAGATGCCGTAGTCGGCTTGGAAATGAGTGCATTGGTGGCCCGTGGTATAGGATGCGGTGGCACTATGCAATCATATTATTGTCATATAGGAGCATGCGGCTTAGGATTATCATATACTCGTGCTACGACCCTTCCCAGCAGGGGTTAAGGTGTTGGATTACCATTTGGGGGGAAGCAGTGGTTGCGGTTGTTGGGTCACTGTGGCGGTTAGACATTACGCTCGGCTGGTCATTAGGACAGTCGGCAACTTCGGTGGTATATTCAAGAGGGCCAATCGTACTGCTTTTAAATTGCTGAAGTCAGCACCTTTAATTTCTATCATTTATTTTATGTTGAGAGCCGGTGGTCGGCATGTTTTTATTTTTCTGAGTACTCACGGTGGGCCTTCTCCGACAGCCCTATAGGCGTATCGTGGGATGGAGTTCGTGACTCGTACCCGGAGCATACGCGCATTGTGGTTGTAGTAGCACTAAACCGAAGACTTAGTAATGTTGCTTAGGTGGATGTGATTTAAAATGTATTGCATAGCATATAGTGCATATGGTTGTGATTGTTGTGTGGACTGTTGTATGGTCCATCTGTCCACTTACTGAGCTAGTGAGCTCATCCCACATGTGCACCTCTTTTAGATGATTTTGCAGGTCATCAACCAGATGAGCACGGGGCGGGTCCCACGGTTGAGTTCCTTGAAGAGGACTGATGGGCTCCTGAGGAGTTAGAGCACCGCACTGATTGCTTGTGCGAGAGTTGTGCTGCGGGATCGCAGTTCTGAGGCCGAGCTGAACTCCACTTTTGATGCTGAGCTGAGCTCTACCTGGTGAAGCCGAGCTGGGCTCAACCTTCGATACCGAGCTGAGCTCTAGGATTTGATACCGAGCCGAGCTGTATACTCTGATTTTTGATGATTTCTTTTATGTACTTGATACGTGAATTGTACTCTTATTGTGTAAATATCATGCCTTTGGGCCCACATGTATTTAACTATTGTATCACAATTCGGGTATCAAGTATTATGGGAATATTCACAGGTAAACCAAGTCTTCCACTGAACTGATAAACTCTTTCTTAGTTGTATGTATGTTGTGGTGGAATACTGTATCAGATGATCCTGGCAGGTTTGGGTTAACCGTTGTTAACCCGGTCATTGGCCCGGTTCTGTGTGAACGGGGTGTGACACTTACTATCCGGCATATGCACTCAATTACCCATCGACGAATAATACGACAAGGGTAGTGGAATCTTTCAAGAGGAACATGCCACCTGTATTCTCTAAGGTGGGGAGTGATCTTCTAGAGTCAGACCAATGGATCCAAGAGCTGGAAAAGATATTTGAGGTAGTTGAGTGCACTGAGGCACATAAGCTTATTTGTGCAGGGCTGCAACTCAAGAATGAAACCAACTCTTGGTGGCAAGCCTCTAAGCCTATATTGTTTGCCGCACATCTGGAACCCACATAGGAGTAGTTCAAGGAGTTGTTTTTGGCAAACCATTACCCTCGTAGCTTCAGAGACCGTAAAGAGACGAAATTCATAGCCTTGACTCAAGGGAATAAGACTATCCTTGAGTATCAGCAGCAGTTTGAAAGCTTGTTCCATTTTTCCCCTAAGCATATGAGGTCAGCTGAAAAAAAGGTTGCAAGGTTTCTGAAGGGATTAAAGGCATCTATTGGGGCAATGCTCGAGGTCTTAGATTTGACAGGTTATGGCCAGATTGTGCAAAAGGCTAAAACCATGGAAGATAAGCAGAAGGGAGAATAATCCCTCACACCTAGATTGTGGAAGAGGACTAATCCATTTCTGGACATGGGCAACTCATCCAAGGTATACCGTGGATCGTATAGTTCTGGGCCTGCATACAGACAGCCCTATAGGCCATCTGGCTATCTTCCTCAACCAGCTGGTGGTCCGAGCTCTACATCTTTTTGCCCGAACACTAGTACGGTGCCTACAGTCATAAGGCCACCCCATCCCCCATCTACATCAGGTCAAGTACAAAGGGTCCCTACCCCAGTTTCGGCGTCACAGATCCATTGCTTTAATTGCCACTCTTATGGGCATTTTACCAAAGACTGTCGAGTCAGACCAGCCTTACCATCCAGTCAGCCCCTGTGTTGACCATCCCTGAAGGCACAGGTGGAACGACAGTCTACACTGATGCTTCTAAGGTCGGGTTGGGTTATGTTCTCATGCAACGCAGTAAGGTGATAGCATATACATCCCGACAACTAAAGGAATATGAGAAGAACTACCCCACTCATGACTTGGAACTAGCCGTAGTCTTTTTTGCACTAAAGATTTGGCGACATTATTTATATGGGGAGAAGTGCGAGATATACAGTGATCACAAAAGCCTTAAGTATTTTTTCACCCAAAGAGATTTGAATATGAGGCAGAGATGGCTTGAGCTCATGAAGTATTATGACTATGATATTCAGTATCATCCTGGCAAGGCTAATGTAGTGGCAGATGCATTGAGTTGGAAGGCACAGACTGTGTCACCTCATACTTAGCAGTCAGCCCACAACTCGTACAAGAGGCGATGCTAATGGATGAAACCCTCTTATATGAAGGAGCAACCTTAGAGCTTGAACATCAACTACAAAACATTAAATGGTTAACTGTATCCCTAGCAGCTCTACAGGTGCATCCGTTTATTAGGAAAGAGGCGATAATGAAACAACCTTTGGATCCTGAGTTGCAACAGATCAGAGTTAAGATTCAAGAGCAAACAATAAATAACCCTGATTTTGTTTTAGCCAGCGACGGGGCATTATTGTTTCGAGGTAGGTTGTGTGTGCCCAATGATTTAGAGATACAAGACAAGATAGTGCAGGAAGCACATAGCTCTGAGTACTCACTCCACCCAGGAAGTACAAAGATGTATAAGGACCTCAAACAAAACTACTGGTGGCCAAACATGAAAATCACAATAGCCCTATATGTGGCGACTTGCCTTACATGCCAAAAAGTAAAAGCTGAGAGGCATCGACCTTATGGTACTCTTCAGCCACTTCCAGTACCAGACTGGAAGTGGGATAGGATTACGATGGACTTTGTCACTGGACTACCATGCACACCTAAGGGGATGGATGCGATTTGGGTGATAGTCGATCAGCTTACTAACACTGCTCACTTCATTCCCATCAAGACCAAATTCTCTATGGCCAAGTTAGAACAACTTTATATGGATAACATAGTGCACTTGCATGGAGTGCCAATGAGCATTGTGTCAGATAGGGACCTAAGGTTCACTTCCAGATTTTAGAAAAGTTTCCAGCATGCTTTGGGATCACAAGTGAACTTGAGTACTGCTTTTCACCCACAGACTGATGGTCAGTTAGAGCGAACCATACAGATATTAGAAGACATGCTTAGGGCATGTGCAATGAAAATGTGTGGTAGTTGGGAAGAATATAAACCCCTTATGGAGTTTTCCTATAACAACAGTTATCAAGCTACAATTAGGATGGCTCCATATGATGCATTATATGGTAGGAAGTGTAAAACTCCTCTATATTGGAATGAGGTAGGCGAACGTCGAATGTTAGGACCCGAAATGATACAGATGACATATGACAAGGTCGATGTTATTCGAGAAAGGATTAAGGCAGCTTAGTCACGTCAAAAGAGCTATGCAGACACCCGTAGGAAAGACATTGAGTTTCAAGCAGGAGAAAAGGTGTTTCTCAAGATTTCTCCTACTAAAGCGTTGCATAGATTCCATAGAAAGGGTAAGTTGAGCCCGAGATACATTGGCCCATTTGAGATTTTGACTCGAGTTGGCTCAGTAGCCTATATGCTTGCTCTTTCACCTTCACTTGAAAATGTTCATACTATATTCCATGTATCCATGCTGAAGCGATACGTTCACGATCCATCGCATGTGTTACCCATAGAACCAGAGTATCTAGAAGCTGATATGACCTATAAAGAATAGCCAGCCGAAATCTTGGACCGAAAAGTGAAGATCCTTCGCAACCGCTCCATTTCCTTTGTAAAGGTGCGATGGGCTAACCATTCACTTGAAGAAGCATCCTGGGAGAAAGAAGATGAAATCCAAGCCAAGTACCCTCATCTTTTCAAACAACCAGGTACGGCGATTTCGATGATGAAATTTTCAAAAAGGGGGGGTAAATAAGATACCCTACTTTTAAAACTACTTTTAAGACCTGGTTTACTTACACAGTTGACCCGATTTAACCATGCAGGACCCGAAACAGAGAGGGTTAAGGCGGGTTCCCTATAGACCATGATGGTAAGGGTGACTTTAAACACAGGTTGGCCAGACAAGTCCGAGTCAGTGCCAAAGGAGACGGGTGTTCCCAAGCCGTATACATGCACGTATCATAAGGCCATGTATGGGTAATGCTAATATGTAGCCGTATCCTAAAGTGTATACGTATTATATATCTTGTGCCGAGAGTGAGATACATGCTGAGAGTCGAATTCCATCGAAATCTCAATTGTTTGGTTAAGTTTTGACCAACAGGTGGGCGGTCACAGGCGGGCGAACCCGCCCACTAGTGTGACCCACCCATGTGGTTACTAGATATTCTCTAGTATAAATAGTACTTATTGTGTTTTTCCTTTTTCTCATTTAATGCATTAAAGAGTGGGTGAGAAGAGTAAAGAAGAGAGAGAAAAGAAAGGAAGAAAACAAAATAGAGAAGAAGAAAGGAAAAGAAAATGAGGAAGAAATTATTTTAAGCGACGCCGTGGTTTGATCTTCTCATTCCGGCACTGAAAAAGTGATCCCCAACATGAGACCTATGATTTGAGGTGAGCGAAGGCTATATTTCTTGAACTTTCACAAAGCCCCAAGTAAAACCCTTGATTTGGGTAGAATTCTTTGAGATCTTGTTAATACCACTTGAGATGATGAATTTAAGGTTTAATAGATGGTCTATGTGTTGATTTTGAAGGTTTAAAAAAGTGTTTACAAGATTTGAGAAGCATTGGTGATTTCTTGAGTTAAGAGGTGATTTTAGGGTTTTGGAAGAGTTCTTGAGCAAAGAAGGTAAGATTGTTTTTCAATCCTTAAATTTAACTTAGATCTAGGTTAGAATCATCTTATAAGACCTTAGATGTGTGGAAAATGTGATTGGAACAGCCCCATTTGGTTTTCCCAAGGTTGAGGAGTGTTTCAAGGGAGAAAACCAATTTTCGCACTCACAAGTGGGCGAAGCCGCCCACCTGTAGGGGCCCTCCTGTTGGGGTAGAACCTTAATTTCAATAGGCAGGCGAAGACCGGTATAGGCAAACCCACCCGCCTGTGGTGGTCCACCTATTGAACTGGCGGGCTATCTGGCCCGCCTGCTGGACCGGCCGGCGAAGACAGATGGGCTGTCTGGCCCACCTGTTGGCCCACCAGTCAGATTTTTTTGGCCGAATGGGCCCAAAACGAGTGGGCAACCTTATTTTATGATTTTAAACATGATTTAATATCAAACCTCATTATTTTTTACCCCAAGGTGGTGAAATTCTAACCCCATTCGCTTATGATAGGTTCCACTAGAATTTACATTTCTCACGCCGGATCTCACTTGTACCGAACGTGAGCTTTTGTATCTAACAAGTAAGTGGGGAGAGGACATTTGACCTTATTTTAAGGCTTTTTTTTGCATCATTAAACTGTATCTAGATTAGCCATTTCATCATGCAAATTATGTGTAGATTAGTCATCCTCATATGCCATTCACACACATTACTTATGCAATCTAAACAAATGATTTATGATATGTGTGTTGTGCTTTACATTCTCAATGCTAAATGGTTGATGTGCTTATGTGATGAATGGTTGGATTACTGTGCATGATGCATTATTAGACTAGACGTCGTAATCGGTTTGAAAACGAGTGCATTGGTGGCCCATGGTATGGGACGCGGTGGCATTATGCAATCGTACTTTGTCATATAGGAGCATGCGGTTTAAGATTATCATTCTCTGTGCTACGGCCCTTCTCAACAGAGGTTGAGGTGTTGGGTTATTACTTTGGGGGAAGTAGTGGTCACGATTGTCGGGTCACTATGGCGGTTAGATATACGCCCGGCTGGTCATTAGGACAGTCGGCAATCTCAATGGTATATTCAAGAGGGCCAATCGTATTGCTTTTAAATTACTGGGGTCAACACGTTTACATTTCTGTCATTTACTTTTATGTTGAGAGCCGGTGGTTGGCATACTTTACTTTTTTGAGTACTCATGGTGGGCCTTCTCTAACAACCCTATGGGCGTATCGCGGGATGGAGTTCGTGACTCGTACCCGGGGCATATGCGCACTATGGTTGTGAGTAGCACATAACCTAAGACTTAGTAATTTTGTTTAGGTGGATAAGATTAAAATGAATTGCACTGCATATAGTGCATATGGATGTGAATGTTTGTGTGGTCTTTCTTCACTTACTGAGCCAGTGAGCTCATCCCACGTGCACACCTCTTTTAGATGATTTTACAGGTCACCTGCCTGAAGATTAAGAGTCAGGCACCACAGTCGAGTTTTCTGTTAAGGATTGGTGGGTCCCTGAGGAGTATGAGCACGGTGCTGATTACATGTGCGAGGGCTGTGTTGCGGGACTGCAGTAATGACACCGTACAGGATTTCACTTTTTAATTTTTGATGACCTCCCCTTTTGTGTACTTGATATGTAAATTGTTATTCTTTTCATGTAAATATCATGCCTACGGACCCACATGTACTTAGTTATATACTACAATTTGGGTATCAAGTATATTGGGGATATTTACAGGTAATTTAAGTCTTCCGCTGAACTTTTGAACACTTATCTTAGATGTGGTTATGTTGTGGTGGGTACTGTATCAGATGATCCTGGCAGGTTTTGGGTTAACCAGAGTTAACTCGGTCATCGGTCCGGTTCTGTGTGAACGGGGTGTGACATCGAACATACCACAATAGGTTATCCAACACCTCAACCCCTGTTGGCATGGGTTCATAGCATAGGGAGTGATACCTAACCACATATATGCTACATGCCTTCATAGTGATACAGTTAGTATGAATTACACGGTACCGACATGACCTCGGCCATAAAGTGTAATCCATCTCCAAATTCAGTCCCGGGTACACGTTACCAGTGAGACCTTGGCCACAAAGTGAAACCTGAGACAGTTTACCTAATCTAGCATACATATCACAGTTAAGTATGAACTATGTGACACTGGTACCAATCATCAGCCACAAAGTGCACCCATTTCCAAATGCAGTCCCGGTACACGATACCAGGGAGACCTTGGCCACAAAGTGTAAGTCGAGACTACAACTAACTCTAATGCACATAATCAATGCATGAATGCAACATACATACGGCAATCACAGCACCGATACCACCTCGGACACGCCTAATTCCATTTCACACACACAACCAAACACACGGCGATCACGGTACCAATATATCGTCAGCCACACCGGATCCCATCATACATCTCTATACAATTCATATCATGACCATAAAATGACAATGTAACGTATCATCATCAAATTTGAGCAATTTCAATTAAACATATAATTTTAGGCATGTGAGTAATTTAATAATAATAAACATTTCCAAAAATAAACATAGTCCATCCCTCACCTGGTTTACAATCAAGTGTGTTCGGGTTCAAGTACGATCACCGATCGATCAATTCAATTCTAGCTTTGGGGCATATGTGCATCACTATCCTAGACACAAGGGGAATCGTACATCAATATACATTGGGAACAGCAGGAGGGGCCCACACAGGTCACCCCCAAAGGGTACAGACACTGACCCCAAGTGACAGTACTGTCACCGGAAACAGGGCATTTCCAACAGAAATATCAGTCCTATTTCTGATGGAGAAGTCAGAGAGCACATAAGGCTCATATGTCCACCAGAAATATGCCACCACAAGCAGACCCAGTGGATCCGGTGGGATGTTTCTGGTGGTGATTCAGGACAGTCCACCCATTTTAGGGCTTTCTGTCTCAGGCCCGATCGACGAGATTTGTTCCATAGAGTTTGTAGAGGATGTTCCTAGCATCATTCTATGCCAAGAAAATTCCAATTCCACTGAGCCGTTTGGGAGATACATCAATCGAACGATCGAAACCCTAGTTGGTCTTTTGGCAATACATGTTACCAGAGCTCACCAGGCTTGTTCGAGCTCAGCAACAACACTGGGAGGGTAGAACACGCATTCTACGACCTTAACATGGTTTGTGCACTATGATTCCACCCATACCTAGCTTTGTCTAGGTCAAAATGAAGAGAGAGAGTGGTATGGGAGGTTGTACTTACCTCCAGCATTGATTCTGGCAACAAGGCGGCAGCTGGCACCAAGGTAGGCCTCCAACCTTCTACTTCTTCCTCTTCTTCTTCCTTCCTCTCCTCTTTCTCTCCTCTCCTACATTGGGCAGAAGGGAAATTAGGAAATGAATCCTCATTTCCCAACTTATAACTTAAGTGGACCTTAGGGTCTGTTTGGGTTGGACCCCTTTTGGATCAATCAGCTTAAAATGAATTTTGGGGCATGAGGACCCAACCATTTAGGTCCATAAATTGGTCACTTCATGAGGAAGGTGTGGATGATGATTTGGGATCATCCGGAACCATTTACGATGCAAGTGGCGGGAACCATGGGCATCAGAACTCCGATAGTAACCTATCAGCCCACCAAAAACAGGCACTGGATCTAGGCCCAACCTGCTTCTAGTGGCTTGTTTCCAATGGTCAAGACAGCTATCTTGATAGCTTGTTGTCCCATGGTTGGTCTTGCAAGGGTGGTTGCCCTTGGACATGCTCAAGGCCTTTCAACAATTTTTGATGTGTGCCTGAATTCAAGTGTGGGGAGTCGGGGCACTTACCGTCTGGGATCGGAAGGTATGAATCCCCTCCAGTTAGATAGGCACGCAATGTACAAACATGTGGGATCATCTCTACCCCTTTGGCAATGCGCAACCGCGAACCAAAACCCAATCGTACTTCCGATCTCCGATCCAAGGCCTATCACAACAGTTCAAATTAGATCGGATTAGGGCAAGGGTGTAACATTAATCCTTGCAGAATTTTTTCAGATTTTACCTTAACCCTCCATTTTAGTCAAATCGGCCAACTTAAACCACCAATTTCAGCAACATTCTTTCCATTATAGGTTCATACCAAGTTAGATCTCTTACCTGGGTATAGAAATCTCCAATTTCTGCCTCAAGAAACTTAATTCTCTCTTGATTTCTTCTTCCTCTCTTTTCTCCTTCTCTTCTCTTCTTCTCTTCTTCTCTTCTACTCCTTCTTCTTTCTCTTTTCTTTCTCCTGCGGTACATAAGAGAAAATGAGAGTGCTAATTATAGGGTCGGTGGAGCAATATTTATAGTCCTATCTCCCTTAGTGGAGAGATGTACATATATATATGTATATATAATATAATATATTATATATACATAATATAAATACATATGCATATTTAATCTCATACTTATATATATATATATATATATATTGTGTATATTATTATTTTACTTATTTTATCATAAAAGACTCAAATAAAGTCAGCCCTCTTGTTAAATTATGAATGTGGGACCCACGATAGCCAAAATGACTATTCTGTCCAGCCTGTCATGCCCAGGGCTCTCTAGCCGGTTGAGTTAGATTTAGTCCCCCTTGGGTCTGCTTCACTCCCTATCATTTCTATCCCCCATTAGAGGTTAATAACTATCTGTTGGCCCACTTTTCTTATTGACTCTTCCAACACTGTTGGTAGAATGCACAGGTACAAGTTGGGTTATTCTTTCGTTCTTGGAATTCTCCTGCTGCCAACCAAGTTAGTGTTGACCTTTCCTACCTAGTACCCTTTCCTGTTGACAATTAATGTAAAGAGGTAAGATTAAGGTGTTACATTACTGTTAAATCTTTGCATAGTATCCATCAACACAGATTATCACCACAAGAGTACCTTGAGGTAATGATGAACGAATTAGAGGATTTGAGTGAAGAACGCTTAAAGGCTTTGGACTTTGTACAAGCAGAGAAGTTGGTGGTAACCAAGGCTTATGATAAGAGAGTTGAATAGAAAGGTTTCCAAGAAGATCAGTTGGTCTTGAAGGCTGTTTTACCAATTGGGGCTAAAACCAATCGATTTGGTAAGTGGTCCCCCACTTGGGAGGGCCCAAAGTCTATCAAGTTTTAAAAGGAGGGGCTTAAAGGCTTCAAGAATTGGATGGGCAAATCCAATTAAGGCCAGTAAATGGGAAATACCTTAAGAAGTATTACCCAACTATTTGGGAACTGATGATGTGAAGAGCATAATCAGTTGGCCCTGTGGATATAAAAAACACGGTCTGTATATTCACAACATATACCTTGATCGGCAAAAGAAAGATTATACGTATAAGATGAGTTTTGAAAAAAATAAAAAAAAACACTGAGGGGCATTTCCCCTAGATTTCACAGGCTCGCAGTCCTAAAATTAAGTGTTCAGCAAAGGTCGCCCAACAAACATTAAGTTCGTTATCTACCCGAGATAAGAGGTGGTTGACTTCAAGTAATTCATTCTCCCAAGGTTCGGCTTTTTTACCAGACACTTTCAGAGCTTGTCCCAAAGAAGCTAACTTGTTAAATAGCACTTGAAAGTTGTGAGTATTGGCTGCCATTCTTTGTACCTCATTAGCTTTTTCATACTTGAGGCGACTGATCTCTCTCTCCATTTCTTTGACCCTCCCTCTCCTTTGAAGTAGTAGGAGCTCTTTGAAGATCCCTCGGTTGAGTCTTTCTAGCACTCATTTTTTGGGTAGAAGCTTTGTGACCTTCGAGTAAGGTTTCGAGCTCTTTCGTTTTTTCAAGTGCTTGAGGGACAGAGCCACCATCATCAGGCTTAGGTCCTTAAGATATCCTACGTACGTAGTGGTGCTGCTTGGTTGATAACTTGGGATTTGCCAGAAGTGCATTTGCATCTTTTTCCATGATCGTAGTCTAAACCCCATCAATGAGAGATATAGAGCTTTCGCCTGGTATACTTCAAAGGGAGCTTCAGGGGAATCATCAAGAGCCACCTTCGGAGGAGGATTTTGGGAAGTTTCAAATGTATCTAGTTGACTGATCATGCTTACGAAATCGCGAAGGGGAGGAGAAGTTCGGAATAATAAACAGAGTAAGTACTCAAAACTCATATATTGATTGAGATATAATGGAAGGTGAAGTATTTACCTCCTCGAACTCTTGTGGAGATAAAGTCACAAAGATAGTAGGGAGGGCTACAGAATGACTTGGAAACTTGCTTTTTCTTGATGCGTTGAGAATCACCAGAAATCTCAAAGACCCCTGCAGGATGAGGAAGAGATATGTTAGTTTCTTCTTTAGATAGTTTGGATGGAAAGTTGGATGATATAGCAGTTGACCATAATCTAGTCCGACCAGCTGCAATAGAAGCAGCTTTCTTTGGAATTGAGGCGAGTCTCTTCCCTCTTCTGAGTCTCTTCAAAGGAACATTATCTTTAGGACTCTCATCCCTTGATAAGTCAAGTTGTTCTTCATCAACTTGTACTTCAACTGGGATTCCAGATTGCTCTTGGCGACTGCTATGGGAGAGCATCTGAGTAGAAAGGAGATTAGTTAAAAGTAAGAAAGACTGTTAACAGATAGGAATGGAAAAGAAAGAATACCAAGGCTGGGATGATATTGAACTCTAGCCACATTATCCCTCACACGATGCCACTCATGATCGGTGGCAAGTAAGCCAGAAAAAGTTATGTTCTCTGTTGCTTCATAGGCTTGAACATTTACTACACCAGCAATAGCAAAGGGAGCATCTGGCAAAGGAGGTCTTTTCTGCATCAAACGAGCAAACTCACGGTGAAAACGATCAAATTTTATAGGAAGACCGTGAAGTGCATTACTTGCTTTTTCTGGTCACGCCATAAGCTCATTGCGTTAGACGGTTTCTAGTCTCTCTACAACTTTTCAATGTTTCTCCTTCGTAACTTGATGGTCTGGATTATATTTGATGTGATGTGAAAATCTTTTTCATATGTAAGAACAGATTCGTAAAAAGGGATTACCTTTGACTGACTTGAGCCTCCTTTTCTTATCCTCCTTTTTCTGCATGCCATAAATAGAGCCAGTATTAGAATCCTCGTTTTGGATGGAAGTATTTGACATGCGGTCAGACAAGCTTTCTTCCAGTTCACCATTCAAGTAGGATTGCCACCATGCCTTGAAATCTTCAGTGACAATGGGGCATAGTTGGGAATGGGAAGGGATGAATTCAGAAAGAACAAGTGTTTTTATATGAGTAATTTTCTGGATCTTTTCCTCACTAAAAAGTATTGGACGGTCAAGCTTCTAGTAAGTTAAGGAATAGTTACAAGTGTGGGGAATGGCTTGAATAAGGCCAAATTGAGGGTTGTAACATTCTCCTCCACACATGTTATTTTTGGAATGTTCAAGCGTGATTCCAAAATGAAGGTCACGACATGTCAGGAAGTTTGCCCACAAATCAGCTACGGTCATATAGAAGGAGTCAACAACCCAGGTATGTTCTGCAAGGAAAGGTGTGAAAAGCTCTAAACATTGGTCTAAAGTGAGACTGGAGAAGAAGTTAAAATATTCTCAGCGAGAGATGGAAGGAGCTAGCATATTCATGAAAGAGAAACCCACGACCGAAGAATTGTTCTAGACCTAAACTCGCCCCTATTAGTGAAGTTGTCATTGAGTACTTGATTACAACCACGGTATAGAGATGAAAGTACGAACAATGCTAAGTCTATTGGACAACCATCGGCCAAGGCATTAGCCAAATTTAAGTAGGCTTTTGTGATCTTATCTACTCGTATGCATATTAAGAAATGGCAGATCCAGGGGAGCAGGAAGGCTATATATTCTTTTCGTTTTATTGGGCTGCGGTCATGCCTATAGGTCTCGATGTAATGGGGATAAGTACATCTTTCGGCAAACTCTAGGCCATTCTCATCGGTAGAACTAAACGAGGCCCCATTAAACTCTTCACCATGGGATTTGAGGCCAAGTAAGGCTCCTATGTCTGGAAAAGTTGGACTGAGCATGCCACAAGAGAAATGAAAGGTATGGTTAACCGTGACCAAAAACACATAGCTGCTTGGAGGAGAGGCCTGTCAAGAATCATTGGGAATTTAGTTTAGCTGGATAGTTTGGAAGATTCCTATTTCTGTCCATTCAAAAATTTTGGCCTCGATCATTCACTCCACCCAAGCGCTCAAATAATCAAGGTTGCAAGGCCAGAAACGGTGACAAGCTTTTTGGTTTCTTCCTTCATAGGGTCAACTTGCCTGAGTATAAGTTCTTCATACTTATGCATTGGGAAGTTTTTTACTCGAAAAGGGGAGAAGGGAGTATGGCACCAATTGAAAAGTGGAAACATGAAAGATCAGTATCTCAGTGTGGACCGAAAGTGCACGCAAAGATTCCCGATTATGTGCTATTTGATCCTCAAGGCGTCAGTGATCACCTTTGGGTTTGGATGAACTCATTTTCTTTTGCTTTGAGCATAAGAGAGACGATGGATGGAAGAAAGATTGAGTGAAGAAGAAGATAAATAGTGCCTTAGGTGGTATTATTCTTTTAAAGGGAAGTGGAAAATATCTCGACGAAATTGCGCTATTCAATAAATATGTGTCAATACCGTAATAGTAGAAGACGAGGTTGATTGATATATATCAGTCAAGAGTAATTATCACACGGCCTTTTTGAAATTTTCTAAATTTATACCCCAAAGGCTGTGATTTTGTGGTAGCTCTTCTTTATGAAAAGCTTGGATACTTGTTCCATTAGCTTCCATTAACTATAATCCCTTTACACCTTTGCTAATAATTGTGTCGTATAATGAATAATGAGGGGCGATTGTTGGTGATAGATTTTGAAATTCCTTAGTAATTGATTACGTGGCGTGGCACTCATACATGGAGGTAGGGGTGTCAATTCCAGGCCCGCACCTAGCCCGACACATTTATGGCCCGACCTAGACCAACTCGATTAATAATGTGTCGGGCTACATTTATAAATAGGCAGTACATGGTGGAGCCTGTAACACCCTAATTTCACTTACCTACTTTACTTGTAGACAAGCAAAAGTACTAGACAAGGAAGATCCATGTTGGCATGGTTGGCTGCAGTGGAATGCCAAGATAAGAGAAATGACCCCACATATACCTATTCAGCATGCCAACAGTATTGGAGAAATCAACAAGAAGAATGGGCAAACAAGTAATTCTAACTTAAAAAGGGGTTAAGTATGGAAGGGATGTTACATGCCATAGGGGGGCTAGTTTTGGCATAACCAGTGGGAGAAAACCGACCAGCCGGTTTGCCTGGCAGAAACAGAATTTAAAATTTTGTGTAACTGCTGTGGGCCCCACACATCTCCCTGCTATGCACCCATTTTTCCCTACAATTTTTAATGATGTTGTAGTGGACAAATTAGAATTAACACATAAGGGTTTATTAAATAAATATAGATCTGTATATATATATATATATATATATATATTACCTCTCCACCTAAATAGGCCCTTAGCCTAATTCGATGGAGGAGGATATAAAAGAGGGTGGGGGTATCACCGAATACCCCATTTGAGCTGCTATTTACTGTAAACAGCAAGAAGAAGAAAGGAGAAAGAAGGAGAAGGAGAAGAAGAAAAGAGAAGGAGAAATGAGGAGAGAACTCACTCACCTCAGGCTACTCTTGGAATCGGCCCTGCACTTAGGTGAGTAAACCTACTACTATACTAGGGTTAGTAGGGTAATTGCACATGAAATTGGCAGCTAAGGTTAGGATTTTTACCAACCAGCAATTTCCAGGGAAACCCTATACAGGTTATTGCAGCCAAGTGAGGAAAACCCCATCCTAGGGAAGGTTTCAGGAACCCAAATCATTGGAAAAAAATTTTGTGAACCCTGGAACCTAGGGTTTCTTTCAATTCGGTAGGAATTTATACAAAAAGGGTTGAATTAGTGTTGAATGGGCAGATTTCCATTGAAACCCTAAAATAGAGAAGTATGTTCACTTTAATTTTACAAAATAATTCTTTTCTTAGGGTTGGATTTAAATACAATCAAAGTGGACTTTAACCTTATGCACTTAATTCAATGATTTGAATTGTGCTTGGTACAAAGATTTTTTGAATTTAGGGTTCAATGTTTGCAGAATCAGAAATAACTTCAGTAAATTCCTAAATTTTTTGCAGAATTGAGGTTTACCCACTCAAACCTTAGCAATTGAGCCCAAAGCTTAGGCTAGTATGAGGTCTAATTGAGTTGGGTACCCTTATCCAATGAATTAGGGCTTCAGAGAGCAGAGGAAACCCTAATTGGGCAAACAGAGAATAGCAGGGATCTAGCATAATTGAATTATGCAAAAATAGGGGGAACCAGTGGGACACGACCGACCAGCTTGTTGTCACCACTATATCCCACCGGTTGGGATTTCAGAAGCTAGTAAGGCTACTATACTGACCTACCACCTACTGAGCATATTTAGGACTTGCAGTATAGGTATAATTGAGACTATATGGCTTATAATTGATAGATCTTGATGCTTGTAAGCCTGATTTTCTAAAGGTTGCAATTGTGAATGGGATCCCACCAAGACTAAAACCTGTTAAGAAAGGTTGGGAATAGGGATACCCCACTCAATCTAAATTGGCATTAGGGTTTTAATTATATAATTGATGATTTAAATATGTTATGGAATGGGGAATTTGACTTGCAATGTGGAAACCTACCCAACTCAGAAAGGAAAATTTTCTAGCCTAGAATACCAAGGTGAGTGGGTGCCTTGTTTTATTTTGTAGAATGTTTTCTTAATTATAACCTTGCTTGTGATCATGCATATGTTGTGTGCATATAATTATTTCTTGTGTTGGTGTTAGTTGTGGACAGGGAAGCTGGAACAGGTAAGGAAGGTAAGTTGGGGCACAGTTGAGTGCCCCGTGTGTATTGTGGATGTGAGTGATGGATGTTGATTGTGTATCATATAGACATTGGGGGCTAGAATATCACCACTTAAGTTCTACAAACCCTTGTCAGTAGGGGGATAGGTACTAACTAATCGTGATATGTGGCTACCTGATCAGCAGTGCGCTTCTGTGGTACAATGTGTTAGAACTCCCTATGGGTTTGAGTTTGAAACCCTATTGAGGAAACCACACAGGAAAAACAAGAACACGAATCTAATAAAATTATGGAGGATCGATTTGTACCTTTCACCTAGTATGCTGAAGATGATTGATGTTGGTCACTCCCACTTTCGCTCTCTTGGCTTGGCTATGGATCTTCTACAGCCCCTTAAACCTCCTTGATTCTCTCACTTTAGTGGTAAAGTGGGGAAGAGTGAATAATAGCTGTAGGGACCCAAAACCTAGTATTTATAATACTGTCCTGCACTCAAAACCCTAAACCACAATGGGTTGAGCCAGCATATCCCTAAGCTTGAGAGTGGACCGAACCGGTTCATGCAATTTGACTCTCACCCATTTAATCAACCCGAATAATTAATTTAGCCCATAAATCCAACAATCTCCCACTTGAGCTACATTAATTATAAGGATGTCTTTTAAATTGGTGTGGCCATAGAATCTTATTACATTAACCACTCTTACTGTGATTCAGTTGAAAAACCACTCACATCGAATAACAGCAGAAGATACACCTCAATATACGGCATACAACTTTCTGTTATTACAAACATAAGTAAGTTTCTTAACACGAACCTATGTGGGATACCATCATAGAAATATTGACATATCCTCAAATTACACTGTTTTCATTCTATGTAGGTCCTTAACTGTGATATTAACCTTCACTGTGGCAAATCGCCTTTGATCTGTGGTTAATATCTAACTGTGGCCTTCCGCCTATAAACTATGGTAAATATTGCCTATGAACTGTGACAAATACTGTCTTAAAATGTGGCAAACATTACCTTTTGAACTGTGGCAAAATATTACCTATAACCAAGACAATTACTGCCTATAAAAACATTCTTAAATGAAATCATAAACCAAATATTTCAATAAATAACTGTGCATAATGTAAATGCTAAAACTTAACCATAATTCATCAAACTGTACCCCAAAACATACGGGCTAAGGTTCAAAACATAAAAAAATACTAAACAAAATCAAAGCTCCCACTAATCAAGCATTTCAAATAACTGTATGTAAAGAAATCCTAACTACTTGATGGGACCAAATTTTACTTGCTCTCAATTACTGGTGATCATTCTACCTCACCCTTTCTTGGTATCATCCTGCTTATCAACCCCAGAATTCTTCCTCTTCTCTAACCATTTCTTGAAAATAAAACAGTCCTTCTTCACATGTCCTTTCTTATGGTACCAGAAACACTCTACGTTGTTGGTATTCTCTTCATCCTGAGCCTTTTGAGATGTGTCAAGTTCTTGAGAGCTATTATTCCTGTCATATGGCTTGACGCTTCCTCTGTTGGAAAAATTTTTGTTCCTTCTGCTTGGTCCACCAGAAGATCCCTTGTGGAAAGTTGCATGTGCACTCTCAAACCTAGTTTGTTTCAATTTTTCTTCCTCTTGAGTGCAAATGGAAATTAGCTCATTTAGGTTCCAATCGTCCTTCAGTGCAATGTAGGTAGATTGGATAACCTTATACTGACTAGGGAGGGTATTCAGTGCAATATGTACAATATATTCTTCATCGATCTGTATTCCAAGATCCTTAAGTTTACCAGCATCAGTAGCTACACCCAAAATGTATTCTCTAACACTCCCACATCCATCATACCTTGTATTCATTAGCCTGGTCATCAATGTGGTTTTCTCAGCTTTCTTGTTGTGTTGAAATCTACCTTTAATAGCATCCAGGAATTCTTTTGCAGTGTCTTTGATCTCTATGTTCCCACGTATAATTTCAGGAACTGCCTTTTTTAAAACCAGTATGCACTTTCTGTTTGCTTCAGTCCATTTCTTAAACTTGGTCCTTTCAGCACTTCTGCTCGAGTCTGTGAGAGGCTCAGGTTTAGGCTCCCTAAGTGCCAAGTCTAAGTCAAGAAGACCTAAATGCAATTCTAATTCTTCCACCCACTTTTGATAGTTGTTACCAGTGAGCATTGGGATGGAAGACACATAACTTGAGGGAATGGCCATCTTACTACAGCAGTAACAAGAACACAATACATGCCAAATATCAAAATATAAATCATAATATAAAAGCATGTAATACTATCAATATATTTTAAATAAGAGTTACAACTAAAAATGTATCCCTGTCCTTTGGGACAGGAATTAGCTGATGCTCTTATATTCTTCTTTTAACTGTGAAAACAACACTAACTTCGGAATTCAATCACCTTTGGGCAAAAGAACTCCAAATTTAATGTCCCTTTCTGAAATGTGGATAATTGTCCTCAAACCTTGATGACATAACCTTTGGGAAAGTATCATCTTTACTGTTGGGGAAGATACAATCGAATTGAATGTACCACTTTGGTGGGTTTTACTCAGTTCTATCATATCTTTCCCATTGGAGATATATATCTTTATGTTCAAAACATACATATAAATATGTCACTAGGACAACAATAACTATACAAGAGTTACAACCGCAACTACATTCCTATCCTTTGGGCTAAGAATGCACTGGTCCTCTTGTAAATTCATATTTACTGTGAAAAGAACAATAACTTTTGAAATCCCCTCACCTTTGGGCTTAGGAACCTCTAGGTTACTGTCATTTTCTTAACTTTGGTGACATCACCTTTGGGCAAATGTCACCTACATTGCTACCCTGTGGAAAATCATGAAATAATAAGATGTACCACTTTGGTGGATTCCACCTCATCATTTCATGGTTTCCTAAAGCAAAATTACTTCGCAACTAAGAATGAGCGGAAGCTTACACCCTTTTCCAGATTAACATATTTCAATTTAAAAACCTTTCCCAATTTCATGGTAACCAATAACATATACATTTTTCAAAGCATTGATTTATACTCTCTTGTTTCAATGATTAAAAATAAATACAACATACAATTTTAAATAAACATATCATTAAAAATTAGATCATTAAATGTATTTTGATTTGATTTAAAACTCCTACCCAACTTAACTCATTTAAGCAAGACATGGGCTTTAGGTCTAGTGTCAAACAATCATGGGTTCAGTCCATTATTTAATTTACATGGGCTTTAAACTTAATATCAAACAATCATGGGTTCAACCCATTATTTAACATCTTAAAATCAAGTTTGGTAGTAGAAGTTTGACTCCGACTCCAACAAATCCCTGTGGGAGCCGATAACCTTTCTTTCACCCTTTTTATTTTTTTTATTTTTTTTAAGGATCAAACAGTGGACCTTTAACCCATTAGACTTAAAACAGTAAAACAAAACTTTTATTGAATAACTAAACATCCATGGGCTGAGCCCATTATTTATTTTAAAGAGTGGGCCATTTCTTTTGTTTTCTAAAACTTTAAAGGACAGCCCATTACGTTTTAAGAAGTGGCCCATTTCCATTTTATAAGAAAATAATAACTTAAAAGTGTGATAGACCGAAGTTTGGGTCTATCATCACCCACAAAAACAAAAAACCTATAACTAAACCCTCTTCCTCTACCGAGAGAGAGCAATGACATCCGAATCAGTTTTTTTTGGAATTTTTTTTTTCTCTCTCCTCCGGCAGCCGGTTTCCGACGGCACGTGCCGGCGCGTCCGGAGGTTTCCGGTGACTTGCGGTATACCGCCGTGACCGTCTTCTCGTGATCTACAACTTTCGTGAAGAAAGTTTTCCCATACAGAATTTTTAAATGATGGTAAAATTACGATTTTTATGATTTTCATGATTTTTAATCAAATCAGGTTTTAAGTAATAATCAAAATCTTCATGTACAAGAAAAATTCAATCGATTCTTGTCCCATGTGGTCTGCTCTGATACCACTTGTTAGAACTCCCTATGGGTTTGAGTTTGAAACCCTATTGAGGAAACCACACAGGAAAAACAAGAACACGAATCTAATAAAATTATGGAGGATCGATTTGTACCTTTCACCTAGTATGCTAAAGATGATTGATGTTGGTCACTCCCACTTTCGTTCTCTTGGCTTGGCTATGGATCTTCTACAGCCCCTTAAACCTCCTTGGTTCTCTCACTTTAGTGGTAAAGTGGGGAAGAGTGAATAATGGCTATAGGGACCCAAAACCTAGTATTTATAATATTGTCCTACACTCAAAACCCTAAACCACAATGGGTTGAGCCAGCATATCCCTAAGCTTGAGAGTGGACCGAACCGGTTCATGCAATTTGACTCTCACCCATTTAATCAACCCGAATAATTAATTTAGCCCATAAATCCAACACAATGTACTATACCTGAGGCAAATGACAGTAGGATACGATGTACTATATGCCTGACTACTTGGGGTTATTAACCTAGGGGTTAGTCGGGGGATCGAGGCTCTGACCGTGACTGGCTGACTCCTGCCTGCAACTAACTTGTATTCCTGAGGACCAACATACAGGGTAGGGAATACCACATATGTTGCGTAGCACTATACCCTTTATTATCAGACTTAGTAATGGAGTAGGGCGTAGCGTAATGATAAATGAATTCATGAGCATCATTTGACAGTGTGGAGCATGCATTGAATCATTTTGTACTGTGTGCTTGCTTGTCCCCACCCCTCACTAAGCATGACGTGCTCACCCCCCCCCTTTATTTACTTTTCTAGATAACGAAACCAGTATTTTGCCAACTCTCAACACTGACTATGAGGCAGTGGGCACAGATCACCTGGCCTATTTTCCAGAGGATGAATCCAAACATGGAACCGACTATGGATGTGATGATTGTGCCTACGAAGGCCAATACCTCTGAGGAGTATAGAGAGAGAGTTTGAGTTACCTTGATATTTTGTGTATATACTTCCGCATGAGAGCACTCTAATGTATTGAAAAATTTGAGAGATATTTATCTTTTTGTGTAAATATTCTTTTTTATTTATTAAGTTATCCTAGATAACTGTAACATATTATATTACTTAGAGACATTGGATGGTTATGAGTCATACTATGCAGATGTACTGTGCGATAAACTCTAATATGTGGTTGTAGATTGTGGTGTTTAAGACTACCCTAAATCCAGATCCTGGGGGAAACAGGCTAACTAGATATGGTGCGGTGTTCAGTGCCTCATGCCTTAGCCTATTGGAGGCAGGGTGTGACACAGCCTCCTAGCCCGATGTTGAGCACATTTTATACGCAAATTAATCCAATTATTTACATCATTTAATTCCCAGAACAAGGCTACTTTAGGTATTTTTCTTGTTTTCAAAATTCAGGCCAAAAGTGGACCAAGTGGAGTACAAGTGTCAAATTTGGCCCAAGGAACCAAACTCTAGCCATTCTAGAAGATTCCCTCTTGGAAAAATCTACAGAATAAATTCCAAGGATTTCCTATGAGGTGGACGAATTCTAAAAGGAAGATTTAGGCTGTGTCAATCTTTTATTTTTGTTTTTAACACATGTTGAGATGAATTTTTAGTAGTTTTATATTTATGTTCTTCTATATTGGACAATATTTTAAAAGAATCCTATCGTATCTTCTATTTTGTGATTAAGGGAAATATTGTAAAGGGAATTGGATTATCAATTTTAGATAGTTTCTATTATAGGTTTTGATTTTTTATTTGCTTTCTATTTTTCTTTCTTCTCATTCTTTAGGTAGATGAAGTCTATAACTAGAGGAGTTCTCCTCTTTCTGAGAACACTAAGCTCCCCCTCCCCTCTCTTTATTCTTTCACTTTATTAGTTTAGCTTTGAATAATTTACGTTTACAAGGTGTGATTTTTTAAGTTGTAATTTAAATTTAAAATTAATAAGAATATTTAGCAATTTTCTTTTTTTGTAATCTCCATACAAGTTATTGGTAGCAAGGAAGATTTGAAAATTATTTTACAAGCTGGATTTTTTTTTTCTCAAGCCTCTGCGTTTTTCCATTCAGGAAAGTTATTTATTTATTTTATTTTATTTCCATTACTATGTCTTTTATTTTTAGTTAAATTAGTATAGTCAACTCTCTTGATATTTGCACTCTGCCTAATTTGGATGTGTGTTAATTAAGCACTTGGCCTCCCTAAGTTCGACCCGTAGCTACAGCTGACACTGCGCACTTGCGGTTAGTATAATTAGTGTGGTTTACATTTGAGCCCAACACCCAACCGGCTCAACACATTTAGAAGCCCAATTTGAACTGATTCCTATAATCCCAACCTAGCCTAACCCCTTTAACGCTACTTGTATTTTTTTTATTTTTTATTTTTTAATACTATTTGTATTTAGTGCTAAGGCAATGTGATATGTACAGTTGAGATGGTGGTGATTGTTATCTGAACATTCATCTTTTTTATGCATAGCCTAATTGGTTTGAACTTGCTAAACTTGGGTTATATAGGAATAGTTTAATTGATTTGATTTTCGTGGGTTAAAGATCGATCAAGTACCTTAGTAACTTATTTGTTTTGCCTATATTCGGCTTAATCCATTTTAACTATGGGATCTTTTTCTTTATCATGCCCATCTTTGCCTCATTTTATTGGTATTCCTCTTCAAGCACATTTAAGAGACAAATTTTAAAGAGGACCCGTTTAAAGTTAAATAGGTCTATAGCCCAGTTAACGCCAGATTAAGGCCCATTTATGGCAGCCCAATTAAAGCCCGAGACCAACCAGCCCAATTATTAACCGTACCATGCCCATGATAGCTAAGCCTGTTTAGCTAAACAGGCATTCACGGTGCAGTCCTCAAAATTAGCCAAGCCCGGCTAGGCCTGACCAAGATCGGCCCAACCCGACCGCTTGACACTTCTATATGGAGGGCATAAATACAAGCTGAGGAAAATGAGGCTATTTGACAAATGTCTTTTAAATATTGCAAGGAGCAAGTTAGTGGGAACGATTACTTAACCAATTTCTTGCGTTTAAAATTTGAATGTTGCTATATAAAGGAGGGAATTTCGGCTAAGAAGAAAACAACAACAACAACAACAACAACAACAAAAACATCAACAATAAAACTCTTTACTAATTCTATTTCTTTCGTAGTATTAGACTTTACTTAGGACTCTATTGATTTTCAATTGATGTAATTTTCACAAGTTTCCCGCTTTATGGACTCTTATATCTGTTCTTAACATTCATCTCAATGAAATAAGTTTTTTTTCCTTGAGATTCAATTTCCTTCACTTTTCTTTAGGTTTGATTTGTCTTCAAAAATATTAAAATCCCTGGAGAAATCAAGGCAAGAGGGAAATCCATTCATATGATCAAAGTCAAATTGTATTGAATCTGGTAAAAAAGGATTCTGGCACACCTGAGCGAAAACCAATACGGTCAATGTATTGTGGGAGATCACAAGGGATATATTGCCAACACATTGTTATCTTTTTCTTTTTCTTTTAATTCTCCCACAAAGAGATGGGGCCCACCTTCTTATTCATTTTTTACTTCCTTTCTTAGTTACTTCATTGTCGACGACCAAACACTCAAATAAACCGTTCACTAGCTGGTCTGCCATTTGCTTGAACAATTCGATGACTGTCTCCAAACAACCATTTGATTAATTCATAAAGGACCATTAAATTATATTCTGGTTCTTTTTTAGGGGGAAGTTTATTGCTTTAGATTTTTTTACTAGTTCTATTCTTGGAAAGGAGAGTTTCATGATCTCGTTATGGATATCATTGCTTCTCACCATCTAATCCTAATCAACGTATATGTGTGGCAGATGGCCAATATGGTTCGGAAATTCCCCTATTTTCATCCATCAAAAAGCGGATGATGGATGGTGGAGTGTTGTCTTAGTATTTCTCCCTGAAAATTTCCAACATTTGGATGCCTGTTACAGTTGTAGCAGCATCCCTCATCGGATAATCCCATCAAGAGTCCACGTGATTACTCCATCAGCTCCACAAGATCATAATTGGGTAGCCTTCTTAATTCAATGGTGTGTAAGTAACAAAGACCAGGCAATAGGTATAAGACTTTGACAAAACAATTATATTAATGGAAATATAATTACAAATGGAAGATGACTTACTTGTTCAATTGATCCTCTAAAATAGTAGCAGAAATCGTCCCACTTAATAAGAGTTGAGTCATATATATAAATAGTCTCCTTAAGGTATTTGAATGCCCCGTATATTAATATGCAATCGAGTTGACCATACGTCCTCACCTCCAAGATAAAATAACTCTTAAATTGCTTCAGGTGCACTCCAATAAGCAATTCCCACATGTATGTCTGAAGTAATACTCAGAAACTTAAAGGAAAATAGTGGCTAGATTTAAAAACAGTAAATAGAGCTCTTGCAGAGAACAAAAGGCGTAAGACAACCCCACAGTATAGGTATTCCGTACACAATCCACATGTTAGGATTTTTTTTACAACTAAACAGAGACTAGTGTTCTCTATTTATAGTATACGAATGGGTATACTTGTACAGGTACCCATACGTATACAAATGTGACTCTCTGTATTGGCTCTATATATGAATGGGTATACTAGTACAGGTACCCATATGTATACAAGTGCATGTACATACTTATGTACATTGATTGGATACATACACCAATGTGTTCCTTAAGAAAAGTGTGGAGCAAAATTACAACTAGTAAAAATAAGAATCTTTGAATGACCCACTTCCAACCCCGACCCCAACCTCGGCCATGGCCCGGCCAGGCTCAGCGCATGCGCGCACGATTCAAATGCACCCCAGGAAGCCCCACACACATATGACAAGGGAGAGTACCTCTCCAAAGGGCTTGCACCCTTAAGATACAATCCTATATATATGCTCAAGTTTTCTTTCATCCCAACCCAATGTGGGACTAAACTTTGTGCGTTGTCTTTAGCTCATTCACAACTCTGCAAGTGCTAAAGACAAAATAGCAAAAGTAGGAAGAGACACTTTTGAGGGGGAAAACTGAATTTCAAAAAGACCACTTTGAAAATACTATTTTTTCTATAATGTGAAACTTAATTTTCAGTAATTCCCCCACAAGTTTCAAAATATCAATAAAATCGAAAACAAAATAACTGAGTATATTGAACATAGTAGGACACATCGTTGTAGGTGTCTCCAGGACTTGAACTTACACTAGGTCTGATGAACTACGCTGTAAAGTATGGGTGAAGTTAGACTTCTTGAACCTTTCCTAATCTATGTAGCCGGCTAGGTCACCACCCATATCCTATTAGTCGACGTTCGAGACAACTTTTAACATGACAATATTGGACATTTTTACCGGCCTTGTCCACTATCTTGGTCTCATGGATGTTTAGAGAATTCGCCTTTAAAATTCTCATTGGTAAGTGGCCACACCTCCTACATCCACTTAGGTCAACCCATAGTGTGCACCGCAGTTAACACACCCCCATAATTCGTGAGATTCGGCTTAATTAAGTGTTTGTCACTCATCCTCTTTTCTTTGTGGTGGTACTACTTTACCATCTAGCTAGAATGAGAAATTAAATAGTAGTACTAAGCAGGTCATCCAATGACTTTGTTTATACCATTTGAACCTAAATCAGGATTTTACCTCTTCACATAGGTTGGGTGCACACCACATGACCTATGACATAGGCCTGAAGCTCATTCCTTTGGATGAATCTTGTATAACCGTAATAGACATTGGTTTTGTGAACATATCGGCTAAATTGCTTTCTGATTTCACAAAATCTATAGTTATTATCCCTTCATTTATGTACTACCTTACTAGATCATGTCTAATACGAATATGACTCCTTTTTCTATTATATACTCTATTTTTTTACTTTATCTATAGTTGCCCGACTATCACAATGAAGTGATATAGAAGGCACCGATTTTGGCCACAGTGGAATATCTACCACTAGATTTCTGAGTCACTCGGATTCAATTCCAGCCTTTTCTAAAGCGATCAATTTCTCTTCCATGGTGGATCCTATACCACAGGATTGTTTAACTAATTTCCATGAAATCGCTCTGCCACCTAGTGTAAACACATATGCACTAGTTGCTAAAGATTCATTTGAATCTGATATCGAATTAGCATCACAATAGCCTTTCAAAATAGTAGGATTACCACTGTAATGAAGACCATAATTTATAGTACCCTTTAGATATCTCATTAGTTTGTCTAGAGTATGCCAATACTCTTTACTTTGATTGTGAATGTGTTGATTCAACTTTCCAACTACTAATGTTATATTAGGCCTGCTACAATTCATCAAATATGAAACAGAACCAATAACTTGTGAGTATTTCTTTTGATTTATTAGTTCATCCAAGTACTTTTGTAAATGGCATTCCACCTCTAAAGGTGTCTTGACCATTGGTGAGTCATAATAATTATATTTTTTTAAGGATATTTCCCATATAATATGCTTGAGATAAGATTATCTCTCTTTCTTTCCTGATTATCTTAATACCAAGAATAACATCAGCCTCACCCAAGTCTTTTGTATCAAAATTTGACATTAATAGATTTTTAATTTGCATAACTATATCCAAATTTATACTCATAATTAACATGTCATCCACATAAAGAAGTATAAATACACTTTTACCTTGATGAAATTTACTATATAAACATCTTTCAGCATCATTTATAGTGAAGTCATTTGATATTAATACCATATCAAGTTTAGCATGCTATTGTTTTGGTGCTTGTTTCAATCCATATACTAATTTTACAAGTTTACAAACTTTTTTTTCATTTTCAGATATTGTATACCCTTCAGGTTATTTGATGTATGTTTCTTCTTCTAATTCAACATTTAAAAATGTTGTCTTCACATCTATTTGGTGTATTACTAAATTATAGATAGAAGCCATTGCCATCATTACTCATATTGTAGTATTCTAGCAACTGGAGTGAAAGTTTCAAAACAATCTATATTTTTCTTTTGTCTAAAACCTTTGACAACAAGTTTAGCTTTAAACTTGGCAAGTGATCCATCCAGTTTCAATTTCTTTCGAAATATCCAATTGGTGTCTAACACTTTAAACCCTAATGGCAAATCAACTAGTTCCCAAGTAAGATTGTATAGAATAGAATATATTTCACTTTTTATAAATTTCTTTCAGAATACCGCATCTTGAGATGTTATTGTCTCTTTATATGTAAGAGGATCCTTGTCTACAAGATAGACAAGTCAATCATCTTTTGAATAAGTAGACTTCTTCTGTCTCTTACTTCTCCTTAGTTAACTTGCTTCATTTTGATCAGAAGAAGGATCAGGTTCTTTTGACATTTCTTCTCCTAAACTTAAGTCTTTTCCTATACTTAAGTCATCAACATTTCCCTTACATAATTGTAAGTTGGAATTAAAAGGAAAAATATTCTCAAAAAATTCAACATCCCTGGATTCTACAATGTCATTTTCTTCCACACATCATCTATGGTTTTGAGGACCATACAACGATATGTAGAACTATGCTTTGCATATCTAATGAACACACGATCAAAAGTCTTAGGCCCTAGTTTTCTTTTATTTGGTCCAGTAATTGCCACTTTAGATAAATAAGCTCATACTTTTAAATGATTTACACTAAGTTTTCTACCATACCACAATTCAAATGGTAGCATACCGGTCTTCTTGTGGGGTACCCTACTTAAAATATAGCAAGCATATAGAATAACTTCACCCAACATATCAAGCAGTAAACCCGAACTAATTAACATTAAATTCATCACCTCTTTTAATGTTCGGTTTTTCCTTTCATCTATACTATTTGATAAGGGGCTATAATTTCATGAATTATATCATGATTTTCACAAAAATCATTTATGCTAAAAAATATTCTAAACCTCTATCAGTCTTAAGTCTTTTAAATTTCTTTCTAAGTTGATTTTCAACTTCAGTTTTGTATAATATATATGCATTTTCTGCTTCATCTTTTGAATTAAGTAAATACAACATAGTGAATCTTGAGTAATCATCAATAAAAGTCACAATATATTTTTTTACCACACCTAGATTCATATGACTTAAAATCACTTAAATCACTATGTATCAAGTTTAGTAAACCACTTTGCTTAACAACATATTTATAAGATTTTTTTTGTAAACTTAGCCTCTATACAAGTTGGACACTTGTCTAGAGTAAGCTTAATTTTATTTTTAGGCAATCCTGATTTGCACATTTTAAAAATATAAGGAGCACTACAATGTCTTAGTCTACCATGTCATAAATGTCACACCCCAATTTCAGTAGACCCAACTTATCATTTGGAATACCGACAGTGTGAGTAAGATACGTATCTGTCTTACGAACCTATCAGAATCTCTGATAGCAGTACCTTAACATTTTCACAACCTCACATCACAAACCAACATAAGCAGCGGAATCAGAGTATAGTAGCGGAATCATAAATAAAATGGGGAAACGTCTAATGATAATATAATAGCAATACCCAAGTTATTATGTTATATTTATCCATGACATATAATATAATCTCAAAAATATACAATCCACAGTTATACCCAAAAGTATCACAGTATGATGTACAATCTCACTGTTATACCCATTCCCTAATCCGATCTAATTTGAACTGTTGTGACAGGTCTCGAATCGGAGATCGAAAGTACGATTGGGTTTTGGCTCACGGTTGCACATTGCCAAAGGGGTAGAGATGACCCCACATGTTCATGTGTCGTGTTCCTGTCCAAATGGAGAGGATTCATACCTTTCGATCCCAGACGGTAAGTGACCCGACTTCCCACACTTGATTTTCGACGTGCATCATAATTGTCGAAAAGCCTTGGGCATGTCCGAGGGCAAACACCTGTGTGAGACCAACCCTAGGACAGCAAGCTGTCAAGACAGTTGACCACCAGAAATAAGCCATCGGAAGCAGCCTGGGCATAAATCTGGTGCCTGTTTTCAATGGGTCCATTGGCTGCTGTCGAGGTTTTGATGCCCATGGGTCCCGCCACTCACATCGTAAATAGTATCGGATGATCCAAAATCATCCTCCACACCTTCCTCTTGAAGTGAACACCTTATGGACCTAAATGTGTGGGTCCTCGTGTCCTGAAACTCATTTTAACCCGATTGGTTCAAAGGAGGCCCAAGCCAAATAGTCCCTTAGGCCCAACTTAAGTTTAAGTTGGGAAATGAGGAATGTGCTCAACGTAGGAGAGTAGAGAAAGAGGAGAGGAAGAAGAAGAAGAGGAAGGAGAAGGGGATTGAAGGCCTACCTTGGTGCCGGCTACCGCCTTATTATCGGAATCGTTGTCGGAGGTAAGTACAACCTCCTATGCCACTCTCTCTCTTCATTTCAACCTAGACAAAGCTAGGTATGGATGGAATCTTGGTGTATACACCATGTTAGGGTTGTAGGATGGGTGTTCTACCCTCCCAGTGTTGTTACCGAGCTCGAACCAAGCCCGGTGAGCTCTGGCAACATGTAATGTCAAACGACCAACTAGGGTTTCGATCATTCGATTGACTTATATCCCAAACGGCTCAGTGGAATTGGAATTTTATTATCTTAAAATGATGCTAGGGACATCCCCTATAAACTTTATAAAACAAATCCTGGCAATCGGGCCCGAGCTGGAAAGTCCCAAATTATTGGACTGACCTGTATCACCACTGAAAATAGTCCACCGGATCCAATGGGTCTGTTTCCGGTGGCATATTTCTGGTGGACTTCGAGCCTTATGTGCTCTCTGTCACCTCCACTAGAAATAGGTCTGATATTTCTGGTGGAAATGCCCTGTTTCCAGTAGTTATTTTCGGTGACATCACTGTCAATAGGAGACAGTGTCTGTACCTTTTGGGGGTGACCTGTGTGGGTCCCTCCTGATGTTTTCGACACATACTGATGTACGATCCCCTTGTGTCTAGGACAGTGATGCACATGAGCCTCGAAGCTAGAATTGAATTGATTGATCGATGACCGTACTTGAACCCAAACAAGACCGATCGTAAAACAGGTGAGGGATGGATTGTGTTTATTTTTGAAATGTTTATTATTTATTAAATTTCTCACATGCTTAGAATTATATGAAATTTTCATTTTACAATGATGATATGAATTATATGGAATGTATGACGAGATCCCGTGTGGCCGAGGTGGTACCGATACTGTGATCGCCATGTGTTTAGATGTGTGTGTGTGAGATGGAATCTGGCGTGGTCGAGGTAGTACCAGTGCCGTGATTACCGTATGTATGTTGCATCCATGCATTGATTATGTGCATTAGAGTTAGTTGTAGTCGCGGGTTACACTTTGTAGGCAAGGTCTCGCTAGTATCGTGTACCCTAGAACTGCATTTAGAAATGGATACGCTTTGTGGCCGAGGTCTTACCAGTGTTACGTAGTCCGTACTCAGCTGCTATTGCATGCTAGATTAGGTAAACGGTCTTGGGTTTCACTTTGTGGCTAAGGTCTCTCTGGTATCATGTACCCGAGACTATATTTGGAGATGGATTACACTTTGTGGTCGAGGTCTCTCCAGTATCATGTAATCCATACTAACTGTATCATTATGAAGGCATGTAGTATATATGTGGTTAGGTATCACTCCCTATGTTACGCACCCTTGCCAACAAGGGTTGAGGTGTTGGATAACCCATTATGGTATGTTTGATGAGCCTTTTCGAAGTGCCACTCCCGCTGTACGATGTGATTGTTGCCAGAGGCGGGAACATGTCTGACGTGGCTGATGTGTTACCAGTGCCGTGACTACCAGGAGGAGTTTGAGTTTATCAGGGGTTTTTTGGATGACCCATGGAGGCATACGGGGATCGGCAAGCTTCTAATCACGGCTAGGGTTTGTATCACTGCATAGTTGATGTCGTTTTCAAGACGAGGGATACAACCTAATACACCATAGTAGCATTCACTCGACTTAGTTTGTATTGTTAGGTGGATAATAAACAAATGAACTGCATCACGAGCATCATGGATTATGCATCATAAATTATTGTTGCTATCGTCTTGCTTGGATGTGTTTGACCCCACCCCTCACTGAGCGAGTTGGAAAGCTCACCCCACGTATACACCCCTTTTTAGATGATGATGTAGGCACCATGGTGCCAATGGTGGGTGACCCAGTATCTTCTGGGTTGGAGTATGGTGTAAGCAACTGGTGGATACCAGAAGCGGAGGAGCACGATCAGGACTGTGCTTGCCATCACTGTGCTTACGCCACACCGTGAGATTGTACATCCTCTTTTAATACTTTTGAATATAGTTGTGGATTGTATATTTTCTTGAGATTATAGTATATGTCATGGATGAATGTAACAGAATAACCTGGTTATTGCTATTATATTACCCTTAGATGTTTCCCCATTTATTTATAAATTCTGCTACTATACTCTAATTCTGCTGCTTATACTGGTTTGTGATGTGAGATTGTGAAAATGTTAAGGTACTACTATCAGAGATCCTGATAGGTTTGTAAGACAGGTACGTGTCTTACTCACATCATCGGTATTCCTAATGGTAAGTTGGGTCTGCCGGCAGTGAGGTGTGACACTCACCGTGCGGCGTAAGCACAGTGGTCGCAAGCATAGTCCTGATCGTGCTCCTCCACTTCTAGCATCCACCAGTCACTCACACCATACTCTGACCCAGAAGATACTGGGCCACCCATCATTGGCACCACGGTACCTGCATCATCATCTAAAAAGGGATGTATACACGAGGTGATCTTTCCAACTCGCTCAGTGAGGGGTGGGGTCAAGCATATCCAAGCAAGACAATAGTAGTAATAATTTATGATGCATGATTGC
The DNA here is from genome assembly GCF_013358625.1 of Macadamia integrifolia. NCBI lineage: Eukaryota > Viridiplantae > Streptophyta > Magnoliopsida > Proteales > Proteaceae > Macadamia > Macadamia integrifolia. The sequence continues at coordinate 32,271,457 of NC_056560.1, read as the reverse complement.
AAAAATTAAACATATAGTCTATGATGCTCGTGATGCAGTTCATTTATTTATTATCCACCTAACAATACAAACTAAGTCTGGTAAATGCTACTACGGTGTATTAGGTTGTATCCTTCATTTTGGAAACTCCATCGACTATGCACGGACACAAACCTTAGTCATGACTAGAAGCTTGCTAGTCCCCGTATACGTCCATGGGTCACCCAAAAAACCCCTAATAACCCCTCCTAGAAGTCACGGCACCGATACATCATCTGTTATGCTGAATAGGTTCCTGCCTCCGTTAACAATCGCATCGTACTGCGGGTGTGGCATTCCAGAAAGGCACATCGAACATACCACAATGGGTTATCCAACACCTCATCTCCTAATGGCAAGGGTTCATAGCATAGGGAGTGATACCTAACCACATATATGCTACATGCCTTCATAGTGATATAGTTAGTATGAATTACATGATACCGACAAGACCTCGGCCACAAAGTGTAATCCATCTCCAAATACAGTCTCGGGTACACGATACTAGCGAGACCTTGGCCACAAAGTAAAACCTGAGACCATTTACCTAATCTAGCATACATATCATAGTTGATTATGGACTACGTGACACCGGTACCAATCATCGGCCATGAAGTGCATCCATTTTCAAATGCAGTCCCAGGGTACAGATACTAGTGAGATCTTGGCCACAAAGTGTAACCCGTGACTACAACTAACTCTAATGCACATAATCAATGCATGAATGCAACATACATAAGGTAATCACGGCACCGATACCACCTCAGCCACACCGGATTCTGTCTCACACACATAACCAAATACACAGCGATCACAGTATCGGTACCACCTTGGCCAAACTGGATCCCGTCATACATCTCCATACAATTCATATCATATTCGTAAATGAAAAATGTAACATATCATCATCGTATTTGAGAAATTATAATTAAACATATAATTCTAAGCATGTGAGAAATTTAATAATAATAAACATTCCAAAAATAAATATAATCCATCCCTCACCTGGTTTACGATCGGGTGTGTTCTGGTATAAGTACGGCCACCGATCGATCAAATCAATTCTGGCTTTGAGGCACATGCACATCACTATCCTAGACACAAAGGGAATAGTACATCAGTACGTATCAAAAACATTGGTAGGGACCCACATAGGTCACCCCCAAAGGGTACAAACACTGTCCCCAAGTGATAGTATTGCCACCGGAAACAGGGCATTTCCACCGAAAATATCAGTCCTATTTTCGATGGAGAAGGCAGAGAGTACTTAAGGCTTATTTGTCCATTGGAAACAGCTACAGTGTTTCCTGTGTCATATTTCTGATGGCAACACAAAATGGTCCAACTCGAATTGGGGCTTTCTGGCTCGAGCCCAATCGTCGGGATTTGTTCCATAGAGTTTGTAAGGGATGTTCCTAGCGTCATTCGAAGCCAATAAAATCCTGATTCCATCGAGCCATTTGGGAGATACGTCGATTAAACAATCGAAACCCTAAGTGGCCATTTGGTGTTTCTTGTTGCCGAAGCTCACTAGGCATGGTTTGACCTTGGCAACGGAATCGAGGAGGTGCAACACACATTCCCCGACCCCAATAGAGTTTGTACACTAAAATCCCATCTAATCCTAGCCCTACTTAGGTCAAAATGATGGGAGAGAGTTGTATGGGACGTTATACTTACCTCCGGCAATGATTCCTGCAACAAGGCGGCAACCGGCACCAAGGTATGCCTCTGACCTTCTTCTTCTTCCTCTTTTTCTTCCGTCCTCTCCTCTTTCTCTCCTCTCCTACATTGAGCACAAGGGAAATGAGGAAATGAATCCTCATTTCCCAACTTATAACTTAAGTGGACCTTAGGGTCTGTTTGGGTTGAACCCCCTTTGGACCAATCGGGTAAAAATGAATTTTGGGGCACAAGGACCCGACCATTTAGGTCCTTAAAGTGCTCAAGTCATGAGGAAGGTGTAGAGGATGATTTGGGATCATCCAAAACCATTTACAATGCGAGTGGCGAGAACCACGGGCAGTTTGTCAATCCATTAAAAATAGGAACCAGATCCAGGCCCAGGCTGCTTCCAGTGGCATATTTCCAGTGGTCAAGACGGCTTGCTGTCTTGATAGCTTGCTATCCCATGGCTGGTCTCGCACGGGTGGTTGACCTCGGATATGCCCAAGGCCTTTCGGTAATTTTTTATGCGTGTCAAAATTCAAGTGTGGGGAGTTGGGTCACTTACCGTCTAGAATCGAAAGGTATGAATCCCCTCCAGTTAGATAGGTACACAATGCACAAACATATGGGGTCATATCTACCCCTTCGACAATATGCAACCACGAGCCAAAAGCTGATCGTAATTCTGATCTCTGATCCGAGGCCTGTCACACAATTCAAATTAGATAGGATTAGGGCACGGGTGTAACATTCCCCCCACCTTACAAGAATTTCATCCTTGAAATTGAACATACCTGACAAATCAAACAATCAGGGATATTGCTTTAATATCTCATCTTCCCGCTCCCAGGATGCTTCTTGTTCAGGGTGGTTCATCCATTTCACCTTGACAAAGGAAATGGTGCGGTTGTAGAGAACATGCTCTTTCCAATCAACAATCTTCTCCGAAAACTCCATGTAAGCAAAATCCTCGTCCAACTCACGAGGTGTGTAAGTCAAGACATGAGTGGGGTCGGGAATGTACTTCCTCAACATAGAAACATGGAAGACATCATGTGTACCTTCCAACTTTGGTGGTAAAGCTATCCGATAAGCTTCCAGTTCGATCCTCTCCAGTACATCATATGGTCCCATAAATCTTGGACTAAGCTTTCCCTTCTTGCTGAACCGCATCACCCCTTTAACTGGGGAGATCCGTAAGAACACCTTGTCTTTAACACCAAACTCCAGATGTTTCCTCTTAACATCCACGTAGATTTTCTACCTAGACTGAGCTACCTTGATCCTTTCTCTGATCACATTCACCTCCTCATTAGTAGCCTGTATCAAGTCTAGACCCAAAATATGCCACTTACCAACCTTTTCCCAATAAAGTGGAGTTCAGCACTTCCTGCCATATTGTGCCTCGAATAGGGACATTCCGATGGTGGCCTGATAACTGTTGTTGTAGAAGAACTCGATAAGGGAAATATGTTCATCCCAACTATAACTCATATCCAAGGCACATGCTCGGAGTAGGTCCTCTAATGTTTGAATAGTCCTTTCCGACTGACCATCAGTCTGAGTGTGAAAGGCAGTACTGAAATCCAACTGTGTGCCCATAGCCTTCTGCACACATGTCCAGAACTTGTAAGTGAACCTGGGACCTCAATCAAAGATGATACTAACTGGCACACTATGCAATCTGATGATGTTATCAACATACAACCTAGCCAACTTGTCCATAGAAAATGTGATCTTGATTGGGATAAAGTGAGCTGCGTCAAGCGGTCCACAACTACCCAAATGGCATCCATACCCTTCTATGTACGGGGTGGGCCTGTGACGAAGTCCATAGTAATATTCTCCCATTTCCACTCCAGAATAGGTAGGGACCGTAATAACCCATAGGGCCTCTGTCTCTCAGCCTTGACTTGCTGGCATATGAGGCATTTAGACACATGTGGAGCAACATCATTCTTCATTCCTTTCCACCAGTAGGAGCCTTTGAGGTCCTTGTATATTTTAATGCTACCGGGGTGAATGGAATATGGGGAGCTATGTGCCTCTCTCAAAATTATGTCTCTCAAATCACCATCACTGGGCACACACAACTTCCCTTTGAACTTGAGAATTCTGCTTTCAGTTCCAGAGAAATCCAAGTCCTTTTGGGTTCCTTCCTGCCATTCTGCTATCAACTTCTGTAACTCTGCATTAGTAACCTGAGTTGCAGTGATCCTATCCACCTGACTAGGTTATACCACTAATGCCAATAGTGACAAAGTGACACCATCTACTAATAATTCCAAGTCTAGTTTCCTGTCCTCCTCTAAGAGATACTCATTGGTGGTCAGTGATGCATGAGTCAGTGACTGGGATTTTAGACTAAGTGCATCAGCTACATCATTGGCTTTTCTTGGCTGATAGTGGATAGTACAATCATAATCCTTCATCAGCTCTAACCAACACCTCTGTCTCATGTTGAGATCTTTTTGGGTGAAGAAGTACTTGAGGCTCTTATGGTCACTGAAGATCTCACTCTTCTCACCATACAAGTAGTGTCTCCAGATTTTCAGTGCAAAAATCATAGCTGCCAACTCCAAATCATGGGTGGGGTAGTTCTTCTTATAATCCTTCAACTGACTGGATGCATAAGCAATGAATTTCCAGTGCTGCATCAATACACAACCCAATCCCAGCTTGGAGGCATCACTATACACAACCATACCACCTGTACAAGTCAGAATAGTCAAAATTGGAGCTGATACCAATCTTTGCCTTAGCTCCTTGAAACTCTTCTCACAAGCATCAGAACACTCAAATTTTACACTCTTTCATGTGAGTCGGGTCATCAGAGTAGCAATGCGAGAGAAGTTCTTGATAAACCTCCTATAGTATCTAGCCAATCCTAAAAAACTACGTATATCTGCTACACTCTTGGGAGTCTCCCCTTTTAGAACTGCCTTCACCATGCTTGGGTCAACCTCTATGCCCTTGTCTGAAACAATGTGGCTTAGGAATACCACCTGTGACAGTCAAAACTCGCACTTGTTGAATTTGGAATAGAGTTGCTTCTCCCTCAGATGTTTCAGTACTAACCTCAGGTGAACAACATGTTCCTCTACACTCTTGGAGTAGACCAAAATTTCATCAATGAATACTATCACAAACTTATCTAGGACATCCTGAAATACTCAATTCATCAAATCCATAAATTCAGCCGGTGCATTGGTCAACCCAAATGACATTACCAAGAATTCATAATGTCCATACCTTGATCTGAATGTTGTCTTACTGATATCACTATCCTTGATCCTGAGCTGGTGGTACCCCGATCTAAGGTCGATCTTGGAGAATATCTTGGCACCCTGCAACTGATCAAATAAATCATATATCCTTAGCAAAGGATACCTGTTCTTGATGGTTAGTTTACTAAGCTCCCTGTAATCAATGCACAATCTCATACTTTCATCTTTCTTCTTGATGAACAATACCGGTGCTCCCCATAGAGACACACTAGGTCTAATAAATCCCTACTTTAGAAGGTCTTGAAGTTGCACCTACAATTCCTTCAACTCTATAGGGGCCATGAGGTAAGGGGCCTTTGACACTGGTGCTGAGTCAGGGAGTAGGTCTATAGCAAACTCTATCTCTCAGTCCGAGGGCAAACCTGTCAAGTCATCCGAGAATACATCAAGAAATTCCCTCACCACATCAAGCTCGGTCAATGGCCTAATCTCTATCTCAATATCCATCATAGATGCTAAGTATCCTTGACATCCCTTACCAGTAGCTTTTCATCTGGAGCACAGATATGATAACCTTCTTGGGTCTCTTGGGCTTATCCCCTTCGAACACAAACTCATCATCATCACGAGGTCTGAAAATGATAGTTTTCTCTACACATAGCACACTGCTCTGTATGCAGACAACCATTCCATTCCTAAAATCACATCGAAGTCGATTATATCCAACTCTATCAAGTGAGCATTCAACTCATGTTCACCATGGTCACTGGACAAGGCTCATAAACATAGTTCAAACCCACTATACTTCCTGTAGGGGTTCTCATAGCCAAACATTGAGTCAGTCCCTTGGGTGGAATGCTCATCTTTTTCACAAATTCCGGTGACACGAATGAATGCAAGGCTCTTGTGTCAAATAACACATGTGTAGGAAATAATGATATCAATAATGTACCGATCACTACACCGGGTGTAGCCTCGGCATCTTCTGCAGTCATAGCAAACACTCTGCCCTGTGGTCTCTGGCCCTGTAGGGGCTGCGTTGGTCTAGGGGCTTAATATGTCTACAGGGGCCTAGGTGGCATAGTGTAGGGTGCATCATCTGGCCTTCAATGGGGGCATGTCCTCACCATATGCCCCGAATGATCACAATGAAAGCATCTCGGGGTCGATCCTATAGACCGAGATACAACACTAGATCAGAAGGACTGGGAAGTCTGACTAGCATCAGGCTTCTTGAATTGCACCGAAGTTAAGTTGACATAGGGCACTCGAAAAGGTTTGTTGCCTCCCCTAGAATCAGTAGACCCCATTGGCCTCTTTCCTGTCCCTTGCTGGGCCGTGAAGTTGTCTCTATGCCGATCTTCAATAGCTTTGGCCACTTGGACCACCTCAACATAGGTTTGTAGTTTCAACCCCATAATGGTTGACCCAATACCTAGCCTCAAGCCTTTCTCAAACTTCTTCGCTTTACGCTCTATCACCTCTAAGATGCTCAGGAGAAAAATAGAATAGCTCCTCAAAGCGTTGCTGATACTCGAGCATAGATCGGGAACCTTTAACCAACTGAGAGAACTCACTCTCTCTCCTATCTTGGAAGCTGTTCAAAAAATAGTTCTCAAAGAAGGCTCCTTTGAAGTCTGCCCAAGTGAGGTTCGGGTTACTAGCCATCAGAATAGGCTCGGTGGCATTCCACCAATCATCCGCTTCATTCTGTAACTGATAGCCCACACACAAAATTTTTTGCTCATCAGTGCAGCCCATCAGTCTAAAAACCTTCTCTATTCCACCAATCCATCTTGATGGATACAACGGGTCCTGGCCCACCTTTGAGAAGCATGGGGGCCTAAGCCATTGAAACTTCTCCATCATTTTCAACAAGTCTGTCCAGCCCTCTACATGGGCCTACGCTTGATCCGGCATCGGGTCTTGCACCTACCCATGCACTTGTGCCCCACCAGATGTTTAAATGGTGGCCGATCCAGCGGGTGTTGGAACGGGTTTCAGTGGAGTAGGAGATGCGGGCAGTGCATTACAGGCTTCCATTGCCACTTGGATTCTATTATCGATCCCGACCATAAACTGGTTTTGCCTTTCTTCAACTCCCCACATCATGTTATTCATGATGGATGCCACATCCGGGGCTGTAAGTGTCGGCGGAGCTGACAGTGCATTGCGTGGTCTACCCCGATTCCGTGTAGGGGAAACGGGAGGTGATGGGCATGATAGGAATTGGGATCGGGTGTTCTGACATGACATGACTACTGTGGAGGAATCCGATTAGTGCACATGCATATGCACGGTTGCATGTCATTGGAACACATGCATACATAAAGGGTCCCACATGTATACGATAGGCAAAAATTAGGGTTAGGGCATGTATAAGTGGGGTTCACACATATTAGGATCCGATCGCGCACGTATCCAAAAGGGGCACACCATTAAAGTAACAAAATAAAAATTTAGATTTGAAAAAATAAAATAATTTATTTTCCAAATTAGTCCACCAGAAACAGGGAGACTTCTCACTAGAAATATGGTTTAATCCACTGGAAATATCAATGTTATTTCTGATGGGAAAAACAGAGCGTAAATTGGATATTTTCACTTCACCGGAAACAGGCACCGGAAGCATGCCCAGTGTTTAAGGTGGACTATTTCCGGTGGCTCCAAAACGGCTACAAACAGGCTCGGGTTTGGTTTCATTATACAAAACCCTATTTTAACTTGTGAAAAAGGTGTGGAAATGGCCAAGGAGGACTTTTCAACCCATTCCCTACCTTCCACTTTCTATTTTGCGATCAATCGGCTTCACATTCGCACCAAAGGTATGTTCCTCCTCTCAGTAACCTAGTTTTGTGATTTTCTTCTCTATGAGCTTTACATTCAGCCATTGAACCTGGTTTTTCATTCTTAATCCTTAGGAATCATATTGCAATGATGTTCAGACGCCGTGTACGTACCCAACTTGCCATTGAACAAGAGAAGCAATATGCCGCCGCTCAGTTCAACTCAATCTTGTTTCGCTTTGTGGCTGAGCGAGACCATTGGGAACTCTTTGAGCTCCGTAATATGGACCCAGGAGCCTATGTGAGGACCAATGACTTCCATGCATTCCGTCTCTATCAACAGTTTGAAGAGGTTGGGTGGTACCACATCTTAAAACCCAACAAGTACTACTACCCTACATTGTTCAGGTTATTCTACTCCAACCTGCATTGCGTGAACCGGGGTACTGAAGAGATGTGAAACACCTCCTATGTGAAGGGGGTGGAGATCTCCTTTGACATGGGGCAATTGGCTAATATTCTAATGGTCAGCAATGCCGATGACCTGGTGTACTGCCCGCCTCGGACTCCAACTTATGACTTCCAAAATCTTGATACTTTTCAGGAGATAAATGACATGTTGACTAAGGAGGACAAGGGGTGGAACCACTCAGTCAACTACTTAGCTACTCCAAAGGTCGTCTGCCAAGCGATTCAGTTGAATGTTCCTCCCACTTGTCGATACTATGATGAGGTATCTGCACTACAAGCCTATGTGACCTACTGCATGTACATGGGGTTGCAGATATGTCTTTTTTACCTCCTTATGTGAACCATGGTACCTCAGTTCAAAGGAGTGGATCACCGAGCGGGAAGCCTGTGCTATGGAAGAATACTTATTAACGTCTTCCGTCGCTTTGGGGTGGATTTGGAGAGAGAGGCTTGGGTGAAGAGGTCACAGACTTCAACCAAGATTCTCTGAGGAAGATGAACATAGATATACGGGAGGTGACACCTATTCCAGGAGAGGGTCAGCAGCCTATGGAAGTAAAGGGTGGCAGTGCCATAAATTTCAACTACGATGCCGGTGATGTCAGTGGAGGTGTTGGTGGTGCATGAGGAGAATATGCTGAGGTGGTGGGGCTCCACCACATGACCCACAGACTATGGGTTCTATGGCTGCTTCTACTTCTCGGGGCACTAGGGGTGCAAAGCCTTACGGTCTCAATGATGTTGTGGCCCACTTAGACACCACCACATCTCTGATGAGGAGTATAGATGGCCATCTCAACAGCATAGACAGGACCTATTATCATATGGACAATAGAGTAGCCTCCCTAAAGGCACAGATGCGAGTGATGGTCTTCCATCTTGGTATTCCGGTGCCTCCTCTAGGAATGCAAGCTCAAGGCCAATGACAAAACCAGCAGCAGTAAGAGTAGTGGCATGTTTGCCACTGTAGCTTTTAGGATTTTCCTTTCCATATTTTATTTGAGTTTGATGTTTTAGGTTTAGTTGAACTTTTTATATTCTGTCATTTGCTTCAGTTGTTTAATTTCTTAGACCTCAGCTAGTTAGGATTTCCTACTTTCAGTGCTTTATTTTCTTCTGAAAAGTGTAAGTTGTGTATTCAAGTTCTCTGTTATAATGAAATGGCTTTAACACCTATACTTGTCTCCTAATTGTGCAATTTCTATTATTGTTGTCTTGAGATTTTCATTTAATCCTAATTTCCCCAAAATCGTGGTTTGGCTGAGATTGTGAGTTAAGGCAGAGCATCGCGCTCTGGTACCATAGCTGTCACACCCCAATTTCAGTAGACCCAACTTACCATTAGGAATATCAACGGTGTGAATAAGACACGTACCTGTCTTACAAACCTACCAAGATCTCTAATAGCAACACCTTAACATTTTCAAAATCTCACATCACAAACCAACATAAGCAGCAGAATCAGAGTATAATAGCGGAATCATAAATAAAATGGAGAAACATCTAATTATAATATAATAGCAATACCTGAGTTATTTTGTTACATTCATCCATGACATATAATAGAATCTCAAAAATATACAATCCACAGTTATACCCAAAAGTATCAAAGTATGATGTACAATCTCATAGTGCGGCATAAGCACAGTGGTCGCAAGCACAATCCTGATCGTGCTCCTCCGCTTCTGGAAACCACCAGTTGCTCACACCATACTTTGACCCAGAAGATACGGGTCACCCGCCATTGGCACTATAGTACCTACATCATCATCTAAAAAGGGGTGTATATGTGGGGTGAGCTTTCCAACTCGCTCAGTGAGGGGTGGGGTTAAGCACATCCAAGTAAGACAATAACAGTAATAATTTATGATGCATGATTGTGGAAATTAAACACATAGTCCATGATGCTCGTGATGTAGTTCATTTATTTATTATCCACCTGACAATACAAACTAAGTCTGGTAAATGCTACTACAGTGCATTAGGCTGTATCTTTCGTCTTAAAACCGCCATCGACTATGCAAGGATACAAACCCTAGCAGTGATTAGAAGCCTACTGGTCCCCGTATATGTCCATAAGTCACCCAGCAAATCCCTGATAACCCCCTCCTGGCAGTCACGGCACCGGTACATCATCGGCCATGCCAGACAGGTTCCCACCTCTAGTAACAATTGCATCATACCGCGGGTGTGGCATTCTGGAAAGGCACATTGAACATACCACAATGGGTTATCCAACACCTCAACCCCTGTTGGTAAGGGTTTATAGCATAGGGAGTGATACCTAACCATATATATGCTACATGCCTCATAGTGATACAGTTAGTATAAATTACACGATACCAGCAACACCTCAGCCACAAAGTGTAATCCATCTCCAAATACCGTCCCAGGTACACAATACCAGAAAGACCTTAGCCACAAAGTGAAACCTGAGACCGTTTACCTAATCTAGCATACATATCACAATTGAGTATGGACTATGTGACACCGGTACCAATCATCGGTCATGAAGTGCATCCATTTCCAAATGTAGTCCTAGGGTGCACGATACCAACGAGAACTTGGCCACAAAGTGTAACCCGCGACTACAACTAACTCTAATACACATAATCAATACATGAATGTGACATACATACGATAACCATGGCACTGGTACCACCTCGGCCTCACCAAATTCTGTCTCACACACACAACCAAACACACGGTGATCACGGTACCGGTACCACCGCGGCCACATTGGATCCCATCATATATCTCCATATAATTCATATCATAATCGTAAGTGACAAATGTAACATATCATCATCGCATTTAAGCAATTACAATTAAACATATAATTTTAAGCATGTGAGCAATTTAATAATAATAAAGATTCCAAAAATAAATACAGTCCATCCCTCACCTGGTTTACGATCGGGTGTGTTCGAGTTCAAGTACGACCACCAATTAATCAAATCAATTCTGGCTTCGGAGCACATGCACGTCATCATCCTAGACACAAAGAGAATCTTACATTAGTATGTGTCAAGAACATCGGGAGGGACCTACAAAGGTCACCCCTAAAGGGTATAGACACTGTCCCCACATGATAGTATTGTCACCGAAAACACCCATCGGAAATAGGGCATTTTTGTCAAAAATATCAGTCCTATTTCTGGTGGAGAAGGCAGAGAGTACTTAAGGATCATTTGTCCACCAAAAACAGCTACAGTGTTTCCTGTGCCATATTTTTTATGGTAACACAGAAAGGTCCAACTCGAATTGGGGCTTTTCGACTCGGGCCCAATCGCTGGGATTTGTTCCATGGAGTTTGTATGGGATGTTCCTAGCGTCATTCAAAGCCAATAAAATCCCAATTCCACTGAGCCATTTAGGATATATGTCGATCGAACGATCAAAACCCTAAGTGTCCATTTGGTGTTTCTTGTTGCCGAAGCTCATCGGGCTTGGTTTGAGCTTGGCAACGGCATCAGGGTGGTGCAACATGCATACCCCGACCCCAATAGAGTCTGTACACTAAAATCCCATCCAATCCTAGCCCTACTTTGGTTGAAATGATGGGATAGAGTTGTATAGGAGGTTGTACTTACCTCCGGCAACGATTTCGACGACAAGGTGGCAGCCGGCACCAAGGGAGGCCTCCAACCTTCTTCTTCTTCTTGCTTCCTCTCCTCTTTCTCTCTTCTCCTACATTGAGCACAAGGGAAATGAGGAAATGAATCTTCATTTCCCAACTTATAACTTAAGTGGACCTTAGGGTCTATTTGGGTTGGATCCCTTTTGGACCAATCAGGTTAAAATGAATTTTAGGGCACGAGGACCCGACCATTTAGGTCCGTAAAGTGCTCACGTCACAAGGAAGGTGTGGAGGATGATTTGGGATCATCCGGAACCATTTACGATGTGAGTGGTGGGAACCGTGGGCATCAAAACCCCGACAGTAGCCTATCAACCCACAGAAAACAGGCACCGGATCCAGGCCCCGGCTACTTCCGGTGGTATATTTTCGGTGGTCAAGATAGCTTATTGTCTCGTGGCTAGTCTCGCACAGGTGGTTTCCCTCAGACATGCCCAAGGCCTTTCGATAATTTTTTATGCATGTCAAAATTCAAGTGTGGGGAGTTGGGTCACTTACTGTCTGGAATCGGAAGATATGAATCCCCTCTAGTTAGATAGGCACGCAATGCATGAACATATGGGGTCATCTCTACCCCTTTAGCAATGCGTAGCCGCGAGCCAAAACCCGATCGTACTTCTGATCTTTGATCCGAGGCCGATCACACAGATCAAATTAGACCGGATTAGGGCACGGGTGTAACAATAAATCATTAGAGTCAACAAAGTAAACAGAAGAACTTGACATTTCATTAATGATTTTTGTTGAGCATTTTTTATATACAAATTAATCCATTTATTTACATCATTTAATTCCCAGAACAAGGCTATTTTAGGTATTTTCTCTTGTTTTCAGAATTCAGGCCAAAAGTGGACCAAGTAAAGTATAAGTGTCAAATTTGGCTCAAGGAACCAAACTCTAGCCATTATGGAAGATTCCCTTTTGGCAAAATCTGCAGAATTAATCCCAAGGATTTCCTAGGAGGTGAATGATTTCTACGAAAAAGATCTAGGCTAAGTCAACATTCTATTTTGGTTTTTAACCACATGTTGGGATGAATTTTTAGTAATTTCATATTTATGATCTTCTATATGGGACAATATTTTCAAAGAATCCTATCACATCTTCTATTTTGGAAATAAGAAAAATATTGTTAAGGGAATTGGATTATCAATTTTTAGTAGTTTCTATTATAGTTTTGATTTTTATTTCCATTCTATTTTTCTTTTTCTCATTCTTTGGTTAGCTGAACTCTATAAATAGAGGAGTTATCCTCTCTCTGAGAACACCAAGCTCCCTCTCCCATTTCTTTTTTCTTTCACTTCATTAGTTTAGCTTTGAATAATTTATTTTTACAAGTTGTAATTCTTTTTTAGTTGTAATTTTACTTTAAGGAAATAGGAAGATTTAGTAATTTCCATTTTATTCAAATTGTAATCACCATACAAGTTATTGAAAGCAAGGAAGATTTGAAGATTTTTCTTCTCAAGCCTCTGCGTTTCTCCATTCAGGGAAGTTCTTGTCTTATTTTTAAATTTAATTTCCATTGCTATCTTTTATTTTTAGTTAAATTAGTTTAGTCAACTCTCTTGATATTTACATTCTGCCTAATTTGAAAGTGTGTTAATTAGGCACTCAACCTCCTTGACCCTTTGCTACAGCTAACACTGTGCGCTTGCGGTTAAAATAATTAGTTTGGCTTACATTTGAGCCCAACAAGTTTTTGGCGCCATTTCTAGGGATGCAAAGCATTTATTTTACATGTTCAATTGATTCAGAGTGCTTTGTCTTATTTATTTATTTATTTTATTTTATTTTTTGTCCTACTAAGAAGATTTGTGGGATCCATGTTGGGATGCCAGTTACAAGATCCATAATCTAATCAAATTTTTTATTTGCAAAAAAGTGAAACTTCGGATCCCTGCCGATAATCATTAAAAAAAAAGAGTGAAACTCCAGATCCCTGCCGGTAATCACTGACCACCCACCAAGAAGAAGACTACCTATGACCTGGTAGATCATCTGGATAACTAAATCCATAAGGGAGTAGAGACTAGCCCTTACAAGGCAAGATCGGTCTCCCCTGTTAGCACCAACACACACATTAGCTTAAGTAATTTTTCTTTTGACTCCTTGTGGATATTGTATATTTCTCTCTTTGCATCTCCGATCCATTTTTTTGGGGAAGTACAATCAAGGTTTTTTATTAATCCTAATTCAAAATAAAACCAATAATTCAAGTCGAATTAGAGGAAAACGAGTGGAATTCTTTCCTTCTTTGAATACTTGTTAATATTCTATCTTATGCTTTTGTTATATTGTGCAAGCTTTGTCTTTTAAAAAAAAAATTTGTGAGCAAGGGGTGACTTATTTTTTGGGTGGTTGGATTTTGTATGCTTGGGTGGACTCGAAATTGTAAAAATTGTCTTGAAAGGGTGAATCCAACCACTATGGGAGAGGAACTACCTAAAAGCCTTAAGGATCATTTTTATCCCTCTTGAGCAACTCAACCCTCATGTATTAGATTGCCACAGGCCCAAGGGAGCAACTATGAACTTAAATCCCACTTCATTGGTATGCTACCCCACTTTCACGAGTTAGCTAATGATGATGCATACTTGTTCCTTCAAGAATTTGAGGAGGTTTGTGTTCTAATCAAGGTCCAACAATTGGCTTATGATGTGGTGAAATTAAGATTTATACCTTTTGCACTGAAGGACCAAGTGTCACACCCCGCTTCTAGTAAGCCCAACTTACAATTAGGAATACCAGTGGTGTGAGTAAGACGCTTACCCATCTTACCAACCTACCAGGATCTCTGATAGTAGTACCTTAACATATACAATCTCATAATAGGAACCAAACCAATAGCAACGGAATTAGAGTATAACAGCAAAATCCAAATCTAAAATGGGGAACATCTAATGATATCATATGTAAATAACCAAGTTATTCCATTACAATAGCTCAAGACATATATATAATAAGCCTAAAAGTATACAATCACCAGGGGTATCAGAAGATCAAAAATACGTCATGCATCTCATGGTGTCGCGTATGCACAATCCTAATCATGCTCTTCAGCTTCTGGCATCCACCAGTCACCTACTCTATAGTCAGGTCCCACCGAGGTCGAGTCACCACCTAGCGGCACTACTATCCTACATCATCTTCTAAAAAGGGGCATATATGTGGGGTGCATTCACATACATAATATTCCATGATGACATGAAAACAAAAATTAAACACATAGTCCATGATGTGAATGATGCAATCCATTTGATTATTAAACCACATAACGATACAACTAAGGTAGGTAATGCTACTATGGCACATTAGGCTATATCTCTGATCTCGAAACTCGCACATCAACTACATAGTGATACAAACCCTAACAATGATTGGAGCATGCTAGTCCCGGGATGCGTCCATCGGTCACCCAGCAAACCCCTGATAACCCCCTCCTGGTAGTCATGGCACCAGGATCACCAACATCGTACTGTTGGTGTGGCATTCTGGAAATGTTCATCGAACATACCACCATTGAATTATCCAACACCTTACCCCTATTAGCAAGGGAACGTAGCATGGGGAATGTCACCTAACCAAAATACATGTGTTTCATAATGATACAGTATAGAACATGCGACACCGGGATTACCATCGGCCACGAAGCGGGTCCATTTCCAAGTATAGTCTCAAGGTCCACGATACCAGGATACCATCAGCCACAAAGTGTAAGCCACGACTATATACCTACTCAAGCATACAAAGCAGTTGAGTATAGACTATGCAAAACTGGGATTACCATTAGCCACGAAGTGTATCCATTTCCAAGTGTAGTCCTGGAGTACACAACACCGGGATCACCATCAGCCAGAGAGTGTAATCCGTGAATACATCTAATATAATACACATAATCAATGCATGAATGCAACATCCATACGGCAATCACGGCACCAAAACCACATCAGCCACACCGGATTCCATCTCACAACATACATTTCATATCAATTCCAACAACAATATATTATGCAATAATATAACATGTTATGGAACATCATAATCATTTAAGAAATTTAAATAATCATGTGAAAATCATAACACATATGAGCAATTCTAAAATAATTAAATAATCCAAAAACAAAAGTCAACCATCCCTCACCTTAGTTGTGTTCTGTCAATTTGGTTCCAAGTGTGTAAACCGGTGGTTCAACTCACTACCGACCTCGGGGTACTTGTGCGTCTCTATCATAGGCTCAAAGGTAACTGAACATCAATACATGTCGAGAACATCGGAAGGGGCCCATAGGGTTTACCCCAAAGGAGTCAAACACTGTCCAACTTGGACAATATAGGTCACCGGATTCAGCCACCAGATTCATGGTTGAAATCCACTGGATTCATCAAATGTGAATTCGGTGGCACTGGTAGAGAGCACTTGAAGCTCAAGAGCCCAACCGGATCCAGGCCCAGTGCTTTCGGTGGGGTGTTTCCAGTGGAAACACAAAAGCTACCCATGAGTTTTGGGGCTTTCCGCCATAGGTCCAATTGTTGGGATTGTTCCATTGAGTCTGTAAGAGATGTTCCTAACATTATTTTAATCTAAACAAATCCTGATTCCATCAGGCCATTTGGGAGATACGTCGATCAAACGATCGAAACCCTAGATGTTCATTTGGTCCATCTTGTTGTTGGAGCTCACTGGACTTGGTTTGAGCTTGGCAATCACATCGGGGAGGTGAAATACGCATTCCCCAAGCTTGGGGAGCTAAGGTGGTCAGATTCACATTCGAACTCAATTTACCCTAGCTCAAAACGAAGAGAGAGAGTGGTAGGAGAAGTGGCACTTACCTCCGGCAAGGATTCCAGCAACTAAACGGGCAGCCGGCACCAAGGTGAACTCCAAACTCCTTCCCTTTCCTCTTCTCCTTCCTTCTCTTCCTTTCTTTCCTCCTCCTTCCCTCTCCCATAATTAAACAAGTGAAAAATGAGGACAATGAATCCTCTTTTGCACTTATATAGTAGCCCATCACTAGGGCCTGTTTGGTTGGGTCCTCTTTTGTCCAAATGGATTATTTCATGATTCGAGAAACGGGGCCCGTCTCCTTGGACTCATACAACATACAAGTCATAGAGAAGGTGTGGGGAGTATACAGAATCATCCGAAGTCATTCCCGATATGGGTGGTGGGATCCACAGCATTAGAGCCCATTGGACAACAAAAGGAGCCACCAAATTCAGCCCACCGGATCCTGGCCCAGGTGATTCCAGTGGTCTGCTTCTGGTGGTCAAGACAAATATGTGTCTTGATTGCCTGCTGTCCACAACTTGGTCTTGCACAGGTAGTTGCCCTAGGTTGTGCACATGGCCTTCCGACAGTTTTGTGCGTGTCGGGATTCAAGTGTAGGGTGTCAGGTAACTTACCATCTATGATCGAAAGGCTTGAATCCCCTCCAATTTGATAAACAGGTGATGCACTAGCAAGTGGAGTCATCCTTTCCCCTATGGCAATGAGCTACCGTGAGCCAAAACACGGTGGTACTTTCCACTTTCGGTCTGAGACCTATCACAACAGTTTAAATTAGACCGAGTTAGGGCACGGGTGTAACATTCCACCAACCTTATAAGAATTTCGTCCTCGAAATTGACCGTACCTAGTAAATTGAAAAATCTAGGGTACTGCTTCTTTATTTCATCTTCCCACTCTCAGGATGCTTCCTGTTCTAGGTGATTCATCCATTTCACATTGATGAAGGAAACGGAGTGATTGCGGAGAACGCGGTACTTTCGGTCAATAATCTTTTTCAAATACTTCACGTAGGCAAGATCCTCATCCAACTCACGTGGTATATAAGTCAATAGGTGAGTGGGATTGGGAATGTACTTCCTTAGCATGGATACATGGAAGACATCATGTGTACCCTCCAACTTTGGTGGTAAAACTATCCTATAGGCCACCAGTCCAATCCTCTCCAGTACATCATACGGTCCCATAAATCTAGGACTTAGCTTTCCCTTCTTGCCGAACTGCATCAGCCCTTTAACTGGGGAGATCCGCAAGAACACCTTGTCTCCAACCCCAAACTCCAGATGCTTCCTTCTGACATCTGCATAACTCTTTTGTCTAGACTGAGCTGCTTGCATTCTTTCTCTGATCACATTCACCTTCTCACTAGTGGCATGTATCAAGTCCATACCTAGAATGTGTCGTTCACCAACTTCATCCCAATACAAAGAAGTCTGGAATTTCCAATCATACTATGCCTCAAACAAAGACATACCTATGTTGGCTTGGTAACTGTTGTTGTAGGTGATGAGCACAATAATGTATGAATTCTTAGGGATATAAGTGTATATTTTTGCCCCACTTTGGATAGTACTACTTTTATTTTTCTAATTTTTTTTTTTTAGTTTCCAAGTCTACAAGAGAAACTGCTTAAAGTGAATCAAGAATTGGTCCAAGCTTGAACTAACTTGTCCAAAGGTGGGACCCACTCATTGGTACCACATCCTCTCTCCTACAAAATCCTGAAGATTATTCTCTCTCCTTGCCACCTCACAAGATCTTGAAGATGCTATGCAGAGATTCCTTTGTGATTTAATCAAGATTGCAAGATATTGGTTAATATTGGAGGGAAGGAATAGAATTTGTTAATTTTGGAAACAGATTCTCTCTTTCCTCACACAATATCTTAGAGAATGAGGATTTTTACCAAGATTTAATTTAATTTAATTTTCTTTCTTTTCTTAAAGAAGACTTGTAGAAGGAAGGAGGCAAGACCAAAGCCCTATAAAAGCCCCTTCCTCCCCCCTCCTATTTTATTATTCCCTTTAGTTTATTTTCTCTTTTATGCTTAGTTCTCTTCTCTCTCTCCCTTTCTCACTCTCTTTAGTTTTAGTTCTTCTTTATTTTTACTTTAATCACTTTTGTAATAGCTTTTTATGTCAATTAATGCAAGCACTCTTTTATTCTTATTCAGCCTTTTATGTTTATGATTTATGCAATTGAGTTGTAATTTTTAAAGTTATAGTTCTAGGCTTAGATCTAGGTGACAATATCACGAGCCATGGGGCATCTTTTTTTTTTTTTTTTCAAGTTCAATTTTTTTTTTTCAAGATTTGTTTTCTCTAGTACTAGAAATTTCAGATTTGGTTTATTCCAGATCTGGTTTTTGGTACTGGTAGTATCTCAAATCACCCAAGCTTTCAAGTTCAAGCATTGATTCAAGTAAGTAGGCTCCTTCAATAATCTTCTCTCACCCCTCTCATTCCCTCTTCCGACTACCTTTTCTTTCTTAATTAAGGATTTTAATTTCAGTCGTTACATTATTGCTATCCCTTTCCCTCAAGGTTCATGGCTAGTGTATGTGTTGGCTTTGCCCCTCCTAGCCATAGAACCATCAATTTATTGTTTTTATTTTAATTATCTCCCTTTCCCTAAAGCCAAGTGGAGTAACCCTTATAAGAGTGACTCTCTGGTCAAGTAGGGAAGCTCATATTATGTTGCATCCCTCGAGCTAAATAGAGAAACCTACTTATGAGTCTCTCTCTAGCTTTATCCCCTTTCTTTTACTTTATTTTTATTTCAGTATTTTTTTCCTTTATTATTTTTTTTAATTGCGTGGGTTGTTATTTTCAGTTATTTATTTATTTAATTTTAATTGCATAGCTTGCGTCTTTAGATTCTTAGATGACGAATGGTAAGGACCTTATTTTAGATACATATGTTTAGGATGATAGTTAGAATTAGATCACAACCACTAATAGGTTCACTTTCACATTATTAAAAGAAGCAAAAAAATAAAGTGGCTGCTCTTCCTGAGTTCAACCTGTAGCTATACTGATCCGTACACTTGCGGTTACATTTAAAATCTCAAACAGTAGGAGAAATCAATAAGAGAGATGTGCTCATCCCAACTGTAACTCATATCTAAGGCATATGCTCGAAGTAGGTCCTCCAAAGTCAGGATAGTCCTCTCCGACTATCCATCGGTATGTGGGTGAAATTCCATGCTAAAATTCAATTGTGTGCCCATATTTTTCTGCCCACGTGTCCAGAACTTGGAAGTGAATGTGGAATCTCGATCGAAGATGATGCTAACAGGTACACCATGCAATCGGATGATCTTGTCAATATACAACTTGGCCAACTTGTCCATAGAGAAAGTGATCTTACTTGGGATGAAGTGAGCAGCCTTGGTCATGCGGTCCACAACTACCCAAATGGCATCCATACCCTTGTTGGGGTGGGGTAAGCCTATAACGAAGTCCATGGTAATATTCTCCCATTTCCACTCCAGAATAGGTAGTAGTTGTAGTAAACCATGGGGCCTTTGTCATTCAGCCTTGACCTGCTGGCATGTGAGGCACCTTGCTACATATGTGGCCACATTATTCTTCATTCTCTTCCACTACTAGGACCCTTTAGCTCCTTATACATCTTAGTGCTGCCGGGGTGAATAGAGTACGGAGAGTTGTGTGCCTCCTTCAAACAGTATCTCTCAGGTCACCATCACTAGGCACACACAACCTCCCTTTAAACTTAAGAATTCCCTCTTCAGTTACAAAGAAATCCAGGTCCTTCTGGTTTCCTTCCTTGCAGTCGACTGTCAATTTCTGCAACTTTGCATCAGTACTCTAAGCTGTAGTGATTCTATCCACTAGACTATGCTGCACCACCAATGCCGATAGTGACAAGGTGACACCTTCCACAAATAGTTCCAAATCTAATTTCTTGGCCTTTTCTAGGAAATGCTTATCGATAGTCAAGGATACAAGAGTCAGTGACTGATATTACCTACTAAGTGCATCGGTTTAATCCTTCATCAATTCCAACCGAGGTGTTGGTTTCATGTTGAGCTCATTTTGGGTGAAGAAATACTTGAGGCTCTTGTGGTCACTATATATCTCACTCTTCTCACCAGACAAGTAATGCCTCCAGATTTTCAAGGCAAAAATTACCGCTGCCAATTCCAAGCCATAGGTGGGGTAGTTCTTCTCATAGTCCTTCAACTGTCAGGATGCATAGGCAATGACTTTCCCATGCTACATCAACACAAAGCTCAGTCCTAGCTTGGAGGCATCACTATACACAACCATACCACCTATACTGGTCAAAATAGTCAAAACCGGAGTTGATACCAACCTTTTCCTTAGCTGTTTGAAGCTCTTCTCATAAGCATCAAACCACTCAATTTCACACCCTTACGTGTAAGTCAGATCATCGGTGGAGAAATGTGGGAGGTTCTCAATAAACATCCTGTAGTATTTGGCCAATCCCAGAAAACTACGAATGTCTACCACATTCTTGGGGGTGTCCCACTATAGAACTATCTTCACCTTACCTGGGTCAACCTCTATACCCTTATCTAAGACAATGTAGCCTAGGGATCTCACTTGTGAAATCTAGAACTCACACTTGCTGAGTTTGGTGTAGAGTTATTTTTTCTCTCAGACATTGCAGTACTAGCCTCAAGTGAACAGTATGTTCCTCTGCTCGCTTGGAGTATATCAAGATGTCATCAATGAACACAATCACAAACTTGTCTAAGACATTCTGAAATACCTTATTCATCAAGTCCATGAATGCAACCGATGCATTGATCAATCCAAATGACATCACCAAGAACACGTAATGTCCATACCAAGATCTAAAAGTTGTTTTGCTGACATCGCTATCCTTGATTTTGAGCTAGTGGTAGCCCGATCTAAGGTCAATCTTGGAGAATACATTAGCACCTTGCAGTTGATCAAACAGATCATCAATCCTTGGCAAAGGATACCGATTCTTGATGGTTATCTTATTAAGCTCCCGATAATCAATACACAACCTCATACTTCCGTCCTTCTTAACAAACATTACCGGTGCTCCCCAAGGAGACACTAGGTCTAATGAATCCCCTCTTCAAAAGGTCCTGAAGTTGCACCTATAATTCCTTTAGTTCTGTGGGGGCCATGCAGTAAGGAGCTTTTGACACTGGTGCCTAGTCGAGGAGTAGGTATATAACAAACTCGATCTCTCGATCCGGGGGAAATCCTATTAAGTCATCCAAAAATACGTCGAGAAATTTCCTTACCACATCTAGTTCGGTCAATGGTCTAACCTCTATTTCAGTATCTATCACAGATGCCAAGTAGCCTTGACACCCTTGTTCTAGTAGCTTCTTCATCTGAAGTACTGACACAATAATCTTTTTGTGTTTCTTTGGATTATCCCCCACAAAAGTAAATTCTCCCTCATCACGGGGTCTGAAAATTATCACCTTTTCTGCACATAGCACACTGGCTCTGTAAGCAGACAACCAGTCCATTCGTAAAATCACATCGAAGTCAGTCATGTCCAACTCGATCAAGTGTGAGTTCAAGTCATGTCCATTTATGGTCACCAGACATGGCTCATTCACGTAGTTCAAACCCACCACACTTCCTGTGGGTGTAATCACTGCCAAGCACTGGGTCAAGCTCTTGGGTGGAATTCCTATCTTCTTCGCAAATGTTGGTGAAACAAATGAATGGGATGCTTCTAAGTCAAAATGATATCAATAATGTACCTGTCACCACTCCTAGAGTAGCTTCTGCATCCTTTGTGGTTATAGAAAATATCCTTCCTTGTGGACTCTGGCCCTATGATGGTTAGGCCGGCTAGTTGGTTGCATAAGCCTACGAGGCCTAGTTGGTAGGGTATAAGGTGCATCACCCGGCCTCCTGTGGGGTTATGTCCGAGGTAGGTGACCTGGCTGGTCACAATGGAAACACCTCGATTTTGAACCCATAGATTGAGACATATCACTAGAGCGGGAGGATTGGGAGGCTTGACTTGCTTCTGGCCTTATTGACTGGACTAAATTTGGGTTGATATAAGGGCCTCTTGAGAGCTTGTTGGCTCCCCTAGAATCAAAGGACACCATGGGCCTCTTCCCCATTCCCTGTTGGGCTGAGATATTGTCCCTGTATCGGTCCTCAATAGACTTGGCCACTTGGACCACCTCAGCATATGTCTACAGCGTCTACCCAACCATAGTAGAACTGATGCTTGGCCTCAACCCCTTTTCAAACTTCCTAGCCTTGGACCTATCATTTTGGATGTGCTCCAGAGCAAAGTAGTACAGCTCCTCGTACCTCTGTTGGTACTCTAGTATTGATCGGGATCCTTGCACCAAATTGGAAACTCACTCTCTCTCCTATCCTGAAAGCTCTTGTGGAAGTAGTTCCCAAAGCTCCTTGAAGTCTTCCCAAGTGGGGGTGGGGGTGGTTGCTCTCATAATGGGCTCAATAGCCCTCCACCAAGCATCGGCTTCATTTTACAATTGATAGCCGGCGCACAGTATTTTCTACTCATCATTGCAGCCCATCAACTTAAAGACTTTCTTCATACCCTCCCAATCCATCTTGAGAGAAACAACTGATCATGGATAACATTGGAGAAGTATGGGGCCCTCAGCCTTTGGAACTTCTCCATCATTTTGGTCAGGTCAGTCCAACCCTCTACATGCACTTGGGCCTGCCCTTGCACTTGTCTGGGTACTTGTCCTTGAAACTACCCTTGTACCTTTCCTTGCATATGTCTGTGCACTTACCCTTGCATTCCATCAGATCTCTAAAGGGTGGCTGAGCCAGCTGGCACCAGGGCTGGTTCCAATGGAGTAGGGGGTGCAGGAGGTGCCTTCTAGGCCTCAACAACAGCCTGGATCCAGGTATCAATCTAGGCCATGAACTGAGTTTGCCTCTCTTACACCTCACACATCATGTTGCCCATTATGCTGGCAACATCTTGTGCTGTGAGAACGGGTGGGGTTGGTGTCACACTGCACGGTCTACCTCGGTTCCTCGTAGGGGAAGCAAAAGGTGACGCATTAGATTGGGATCGGGTATTCCTACGTGACATGATTCCTGTTGAGGAATTTTAATTAGTCACACATAAATAAGTAGCAAGCATGTTAAGGTCAACATGCATAGTGGGTCCCTAATGCATACACAAGGAGTATTTTAGGAGTAGAGCATGCATAGGTGGGGTCCACATGGTATTGAAATCCGATCACATGCATATTATGGAGAAAATCCCCAATTAAGGAAGCAAATAATGCAAAATAAAAAAATATTTGGTTCCAAAAATTTTCACCAAAAACAGCGGTAAAAAGTCATTGGATTCATCAGATGTGAATCTGGTGAGGGTAACAGAGAGCAGATTTCCAAAATTTTCTCATTGGATTCAGGTCCAGTGTTTACGGTGGGTTCTCACGGCGTTATAAAAGGCTCAGGATTGGGGTTTTTCTCACAAAGCCCTATTTCAACTATTGGAGAAAAAGGAGAAATGACCAAGGAAGGTCTCCCCAACCATTCCCCACCTTTTGCTCATGATTTTGTGTCTGATTGTTGCTGTTCACGCATCCAAGGTGAGTTATTCCTCTTTTCTAACCTAGATTTTGATATTTTCCCCTAGTTTTGTGTATGCTCTCCTAGCCTAGATTTTGTTCTTCCAACTTAGAAATCTTTTTTGTTGCAACAATTTCTGGTCATCGTGTTCGTCCTCATCGTGCTACTGCCCAACAACACCCAGCCTTTCCTGTTGAGAAACGGTATGGTCACCAGTTGTTTCGCTCTGTGGAGGAGCAAGATCGTTGGGAGAAGTTCGAGTATAGGAATGTCGATCCTAGGAAGTATGTGAGCACAAGGGACTTCTGACGGTTTTGCCTCCATCAATGCTTCAAAGCCCTTGGGTGGTATCGTATATTGAAGCCGAACACCAAGTACACCCACAGCTCATGAGACTCTTCTACTGCAATCTGTGATGTGAGAATCGTGGCACTGAGGAGATGAGGATCACTTCGAGGGTGGAGGGGATCGATATCTCCTTTGGTATGGCCGAGTTGGCCAACATACTGATGATCTTCAATGAGGGAGAGCCGGCCTAATGCCCACCTAGGACTCCATCTTATGAGTTTTAGAACTTTGGTGTCCAGGAAGAGATGGATAACATGCTCATAAGGGATGCTTCTGGATGGAAACTATATGCCAATTATCAGGTACATCGAAAGTCGTGTGCTAGGTTATTCAGTTGAATGTCCTCCCCACCAATTGCCACTTTGATGAGGTGTCCATTCTACAGGCCTATGTCACTTACTATGTCTACATGGGGCTGCCGGTTTGCCTCCCTTACCTATTAATGTGGACCATGGTGACAATGGCTGAGAGAGGGGCACGTAGGGTTGGAAACCTTTGCTCCAGATAGATTCTAACTGAGGTCTTCCTACGCATTGGTGTGAACTTGGAGGGCGAGGAGAGTTTGGGGACAGATGTCTTGGTGGACTTCAACCAAGACTCTCTGAAGAAGATGAAGCTGAACATGGGTGAGGTCACTGAGGATGAGGCTGAGGGGGAACAGCCAATGGAGGTAAAGGACCAACCGGAAGGCGACAATGGGGGTGGTCACGATGGTGATCAGAAGGGTGATGGTGGCGCACCCTCCATATGTGCCTCTTGTTGGGGTGGTCCCACCACCTAACCCTCAGACTATGGGGACTTCTGTTGCCTCCTCATCCCGTGGCACTAGGGGTTCGAGGCCCTATAGACTCAATGACGTGATGGTTTGCCTGGATACCACCACCAACTTACTGAGGAGGATGGATACTCGACTAGAGAGTATGGACAGGAGCTACTGCCTACTAAACAACCGAGTGGCCTCCCTTGAGGCACAGATGCAAGCAATGGTCTTCGACCTTGCCATTCTAGTGCCAAGGCTGAGAGCACGGGGTCAAAACTAAGCGCAAGGCCAAAGGCAAAATCAGCAGCAGTAGTGGCTTATGTTGCCACTATAGTCTTAGGATTTCCCATTTTATGCATTCCGGCATAGCCAGCTTTCTTTATAATTCTTATGTTCTAGTTGTTAGTTGCATTTTATTTCTTGTCATTTGCTTTTGTTATTTGAATTCCTATATTTTTAGGCTAGTTAGGATTTCTGCTTTCTATCTTTTATTTCAAGAAAATTTTGGTGTACGTTTATGTACTCAGTTCTTTATTATAATGAAATGGCTTTGACACCTATACTTGTCTCCTACTTGTGCAATTTCTATTAATCATTATCTTTGAGATTTTTATTTAAATCCAAATCCCCAAATCATAGTTAGGTTGAGATTGTGAGTTAAGGCAGAGCATTGCACTATGATACCAAGCTATCACACCCCACTTCCAGTAAACCCAACTTACCATTAGGAAAACTAGTGGTGTGAGTAAGATGCTTACCCGTCTTACCAACAGACCAGGATCTCTGATAGCAGTACCTTAACATATACAATCTCATAACATGAACCAAACCAATAGCAGTGGAATCAGAGTATAATAGTGGAATCATAATCTAAAATGGGCAACATCTAATGATATCATATGTAAATGACCAAGTTACTACAGTACAATAGTTCAAGACTTATACATTATAAGCCTAAGAGTATACAATCACCAGGTCGGTTTCAGAAAATCAAAAATACGTTGTGCATCTCATGGTGCCGTGTATGCACAATAGTCACAGACACAATCTTGATCATGCTCTTCGACTTCTCACGTCCACCAGTCACCTACTCCATTTCAAATCCTGCCAAGGTCGATTCAACACCTAGTGACACTACTGTATCTGCATCATCATCTAAAAAGTGGCATAAACATAGGGTGAGCTTCCAACTTGCTCAGTGAGGGGTGGGGCTCATGCATAGCCAACCATAGCATTCACATATATAATATTCCATAATAACAAAACAAACAAAAATTAAACACATAGTCCATGATGCGAATGATGCAATTCATTTGATTATTAAATCACCTAACAATACAACTAAGGTGGGTAATTCTACAATGGCACATTAGGTTGTATCCCTGATCTCAGAACTCGCACATTGACTATGTAGTGATACAAACCCTAGCCATGACTAGGAGCCTACCGGTCCTAGGATGTGTCCATCAGTCACCCAGCAAACCCCTGATAATCCCTTCCTCACAGTCACGACACTAGGATCACCATCGGCCACGCCGGACTAGTTCCTGCCTCTAACAACAATCACATCATACCACGGGTGTGGCATTCCAGAAAGGTTCATCAAACATACTACCATTGGGTTATCCAACACCTTATCCTCTGTTGGCAAGGAGACATAGCATGGGGAATGTCACCTAACCACAATATTTTACATGCCTTTTATAATGATACAATTAGTCTGGACCACACAACACAGGGATTACCATCTGCCACGAGGTGGGTCCATTTCCAAGTATAGCCCCGAGGTACACGATACCGGGATACTATTAGCCACAAAGTGTAACCCATGACTATGTACCTACTCTAGCATACAAAGCAGTTGAGTATAGACTACGCAACACTGAGATTACCATCAGCCATGAAGCGTATCCATTTCCAAGTGCAATCCTGGAGTACACGATACTGGGATCACCATCAGCCACAGAGTGTAATCCGTGGATGCATCTAATATAATGTAAATAATCAATGCATGAATGCAACATCCATACAGCAATCACGGTGCCAAAACCACCTCAGCCACACCGGATTCCGTCTCATAACATACATCTCATATCAATTCCAACAACAATATATTATGCAATAATATAACATGTTATGGAACATCATAATCATTTAAGCAGTTTAAATAATCATGTGAAAATCCTAACACATGCGAGCAATTCTAAAATAATTAAACAATCAGAAAACAAAAGTCAATCATCCCTCACCTTAGTTGTGTTCGGTCAATTTGGTTCCAAGTGTGTAAATCAGTTGTTCAACTCAATATCAGCCTCAGGGTAGGTGTGCATCTCTATCCTAGGCACAAAGGTAATCGAACATCAATACTTGTCAGGAACATTAGAAGGGGCCCATAGGGTTTACTCCCATAGGAGTCAAACATTGTCCAACCTAAACAATACAGGTCACCGGATTCAGCCACTAGATTCATGGTTGAAGTCCACCGGATTCATCATATGTGAATCCGGCGGCACTGGTAGAGAGCCTTTAAAGCTCAGGAACCCCACTGGATTCACCCATCAGATCCAAGCCCAGTGCTTCCGGTGGGGTGTTTCCAGTGGAAACACAAAAGTTGCCCATGGGTTTTGGGGTTTTTTGGCACAAGTTCGATTATTAGGATTTGTTCCATGGAGTCTGTAGGGGATGTTCCTAGCATTATTTTAAGCTAAATAAATTCTGATTCCATTGGGACATTTGGGATATATATCGATCGAATGATCAAAACCCTAGATGGTCATTTGGTCCATCTTGTTGTCGGAGCTCACCAGACTTGATTTGAGCTCGACAATCACATCGGGAAGGTGAAATACGCACTCCCCGAGCTTGGGGAGGTGTGGAGGTCATATTCGCATCCATACTCAATTTACCCTAGCTCGAAATGAAGAGAGAGAGTGGTAAGAGAGGTGGCACTTGCCTCCGACAAGGATTCCGGCAACTAAGCGGGCAGTCGGCACCAAAGTGCGCTTCAAACTCCTTCCCTTTCCTCTTCTCCTTCCTTCTCTTCCTTTCTTTCCTCCTCCTTCCCTCTCCCACAATTGTACAAGTGAAAATGAGGAAAATGAATCCTCATTTCCACTTATATAGTAGCCCATCACTAGGGCCTATTTGGTTGGGTCCTCTTTTGTCCAAATAGATTATTTTGCTATTCGAGACATACGGGCCCGTCTCCTTGGACTCATACGAAACACAAGTCACAAAAAAGGTGTGGGGCAGTACACATAATCATTTAGAATCATTCCCGATGGGGGTTGTGGGACCCACGGAATCAGAGCCCATTGGACAACAGAAGGAGCCACCAGATTCAGCACACCGGATCCTGGCCCAAGTGATTTTGGTGGTTACTTTCAGTAGTTAAGATAGCTATGTGTCTTGATTGCTTATTGTCCACAAGTTGCTCTTGCACGGGTAGTTGTCCTAGGCTATGCACATGGCCTTCCGACGATTTTGTTGCATGTCGGGATTCAAGTGTAGGGTGTCAGGTAACTTATCATCTGTGATCGGAAGGCTTGAATCCCCTCCAATTGGATAGACAGGTGATGCACTAGAAAATGGGGTTATCCTTCCCCCTTTGGTAATGAGTTGCCGCAGGTCAAAAGCCGGTGGTACTTTTCACTTATGTTCCGAGACCTATCACAGCAGTTTAAATTAGATCGGGTTAAGGCATGGGTGTAACACCAAGCTAAGAAGTGTCTCTATAGTATTCCAACAGACTCAATAACCTCTTGGAAACAATTCATAGTTGTTATTCTGAAGAAGTTCTTTCCCTTGCATAAAACTAATAGAATTCGGAATGATATCTTCAGTTTAGGAAAAAACCCCAATGAGTCATTTTCCAAATTGTGGAGAGGTATAAAGACTTACTCCAAGAATGCCACCATCATGGACTTAACACTTGGCATTTGTGCCAAATTATCTATGAGGGTATTGACCGTTAGACCAAGCAGTTGTTGGAATCAATGTGCCCAACAGGATTTATATCATTTACGGATGAAAACACAGCTTGGAACTTTTTGCTTGACTTGGCTGAAAAGGCTAGAGAGTAGGAATCTACTCAGGAAAGTGAGAGGACAAATAAGGGTTACTTTGTAGAGGGTACTGTGACAAAGATGCTCAACTAGATAGCATTCTCAAGAGACTTGAGGCAATAGTAGTTAAAAAACCAGCCCAATTGAATCAAGTAAATCATTTTGTGCCCATGTGTAGCTGGTGTCAATCTCCTACCCATATGATGGAGGAATGCCTCAATATCTCTAGTGTGAATGGTTTAAATGTTGGTCCTATAAATGTGAATGCTATGTACCAAAACAACCCTTATAGTCACACTTAGAGCCCGGGTTGGAGGAACCATCCCAATTTTTCTTAGAATCAAACAAGCAATCAAGTAGGTCCTTCTAAATTTCAACCCTTGAATCAAGGTCAGTTTATTCCCCAACAAACCAACCAAAGAAACATGCCCCCCAATCAACCCAATAATTTTTTCTTGATTCATTCTGTTGTTCCACCACCTCCTGGATTCATGAGAGGAGGTGGTAATTTATCTAGGCTTTCATCATTATAGAAAAGTGTGGAGCTTCTCAAGAGCACTTTTATGACTAGTCATCACAATATGGAGAAGCAAATCTCTCAACTTGCCAATGCCTTACATGAGAGAGAGGTAAGATGCTTAGCCAACCGGATCCCAATCCAAGAAATTCCAATCCAAACTCATCCTCGAACCCGTTGAATTCAATTCAACAAGGTCCACCACATCTAGAGCCTTCTAACCAATGCAATGCAATCTATGCTCTAAGAAGTGGACATTCGTATCTGAAAGATGGTCCACCCTTGTCAAATTCTGAATCTCAAGGAGACCACCCCATTAAGGTGAGTGATTCATTCCCTCCCTTTCAAGGTTCATCTGAGGAACCTAGAATTGTTAGAGAAGAAACACCTGAAAGAGTCTATGTCCCTAAAGCCTCATTCCCTACAAGATTGGTAAACAATAAGAAAAATGATGCCTATGATAAAATTCTTGATGTATTTAAGAAGGTGTAGGTCAACATCCGCTTGTTGGATGCAATATCCCAGGTACCCCCTTATGCTAAAGTCCTTCAATACTTATGCACTCATAAGCGGAGTACAAATGTGCCTAAGAAAGCTTTCTTGGCTGCCAATATTAGCTCTATCTTGGCTCAACCAATGGTGGCTAAATATAAGGACCCTGGGTGCCCAACAATCTCTTATGTTATTAGTAACACCAAGATTGACCATGCTCTTCTTGATTTAGGTGCAAGCGTCAATCTATTGCCCTACTCTATTTACCAACAGTTGGGATTGGGAGAGCTAATACCGATGACTATCATGCTTCACCTAGCAGACAGATCCGTCAAGACTCCAAAAGGTATGGTTGAGAATGTCTTGATTAAAGCTGGGGAATTCTTATTCCTTATTGATGTCATTGTTTTATATACCTAGCCTGTCTCTTCCATAAGAGATCAAATCCCAATCATTTTGGGTAGACCGTTACTTGATACGCAATGCCTTAATTAATTGCAGGAATGGTCTGATGAAGCTTTCCTTTGGCAACACTTCAGTGGACTTTAATGTCTTTAGGCTAGGAAAGCAACCTCATTTACTATGAAGAAGAAGTTCATATGCTCCAGGAAATCCCAGATTCCATGAAGACATATTATGATATGGATTTTGATTCTGGATTCTAAGAGTGTATGGAACAATTGGGTGATTTTGATGAGGGAATTATGTCTGAGGTTTGGAGTCTCCAACCACCTATGGATCCCAGTGGACCCTTGTCAACTTCAATGCCCAAGCCCTTCATTGTCGAGCCTCCTAAACTTGAGTCGAAGGAGTTGCCTTCTAATCTTAAATATGCTTTTTTCGGAGAGGATCTTACTCTTCCAGTTATTATTGCTTCTGATTTGACTTCTAGTTAGGAGGAGGAATTGATCAAGATTTTAAGAGAAAATAATGAAGCTCTAGGATGGACCATGGCTGACATCAAAGGAATTAGCCCTTCTATTGCTTAACATCATATACATATCATTGAGAGGTCCAAAACCTTCTACAAAACCCCAGAGAAGAGCTAACCCAATGATGAATGAAGCCATTCAAAAAGAAACTTTAAAGAGGATGGATAATGGGATCATTTATCCCATTTCTGACAGTCAATGGATAGGTCCAATTCATGTAGTACCAAAGAAATCTGGAATTATTATAGTTCAAAATGCTAATAATGAGTTAATTCCAACTTGTGTCCAAACAGGATGGAGAGTTTGCATTGACTATCGCAAGCTGAATGCAACAACTTAGAAGGCCCACTTCCCTTTGCCATTTATTGACCAGATGTTAGAGTGTCTAGTTGGCCACAATTATTATTGTTTCCTAGATGGGTATTCCAGTTATAATCAAGTCCCAATTGCACCTGAGGATCAACATAAGACCACTTTCACTTGCCCATTTAGAACTTTTGCTTACCAGCACATGCCATTTGGGTTATGCAATGCCCCTGCAACTTTCCAGTGGTGTATGATGATTATCTTTTCTGATATGATGAAGACATGTCTTGAGGCCTTTATGGATGATTTTTCCATTTATGACTCCACCTACTCTGATTGCCTTCACCATCTCCGATTGGTATTGGAGAGGTGTATGGAGAAGAACATGGTCTTAAATCAGGAGAAATGTCATTTCATGGTGAAAGAAGGCATTGTCCTTGGTCATGTGATTTCCAAAGATGGGATTATAGTTGACAAAGCCAAGGTGGACCTCATTGTCAATCTACCACCTCCAAATCTGTAAAGGACATCCATTCCTTTCTAGGGCATGCTGGCTTTTTCAAGAGATTCGTTAAGGATTTTAGCAAAGTAGCTAGAACTCTAACTAACCTACTAGCTAAGGATCAATCCTCTGAGTTCTCTAAATATTGTCTCGAGAGTTTCGAGCATTTAAAGAAAGAGTTGACCACTGCACCCATCATCCAACCACCTGTTTGAACTGAGCCCTTTGAATTGATGTGTGATGCATTAGACTCTGCCATAGGGGCCGTTTTGGGACAAAGACTCAATAAATTTCCCACAACGATTTATTTTGCAAGTAGGACACTAAATGATGCACAACTTAATTACACTACCACTGAGAAGGAATTCCTAGTTGTGATCATCTTTACAGACCATGCAACAATCAGATACCATGTAACAAAGAAAGATGCTAAAGCCTGTCTCATTCGATAGGTCTTGTTGCTATAAGAGTTTAATCTCGAGGTACGGGACAAGAAAGGAATAGAGAATATGTTGCGGATCATCTATCTCGGCTGCCTAATTCTTTGACTGGTAAATCTTCAGTCAACAAGAGCTTTGACATCTCCCTATTGGTCCACCTAAGAAAAGTATAGCTTTCATTCCCAAGTCAAGTACTTTTTTTGGGATGATCTTTATTTGTTTAAGATGTGTCCAGATCAGATTATCTGACGTTGTGTTCCTGATCATGCTCAGCATTCCATTCTATCATTTTGTCATGATTAGGCATGTGGAGGCCATTTTAGTGCAAAGAAGACTGTGGCCAAAATTTTACAATGTGGATTCTATTGGCCTAGCCTCTTCAAGGATGCTTTTGTGTATTGCAAGTGTTATAAGCTTGTCAATCTTTAGGACGTGTGACCAAGAGGAATATGATGCCCCTCAACCCAATTCTAGTTGTTGAGATATTTTACGTGTGGGGTATTGATTTCATGAGACGATCCCCTAATCATTTTGGGAATTATACATCTTGTTGGCTGTAGATTATGTTTCCAAATGAATTGAAGCCACTTCTTGTAAATCTAATGACACAAAGTGGTGGTCAAGTTTATGAAAGAGCACATTTTCTCCCGCTTTGGTACACTAGTGCTATTATCAGTGATAGGATACCCACTTTTGCAATAGGTTTTTCGAGGCCTTGATGAAGAAATATGGGATCACCCATAAGCTGGCTACCCCTTATCACCCCCAAACTAGTGGCTAAGTGGAGGTGTCTAATAGGAAAATCAAGCATATTTTAAAGAAAACTGTCAATCCCAACCAAAAGGATTGGTCTAATCAATTGGTTGATGCCTTGTGGGCACATAGGACTACTTGTAAGACAGATTTGGTTCAATCTTCCTACCGTCTAGTGTATGGGAAGGCATGTCACTTGCCGGTTGAGCTAGAACATAAGGCGTTTTAGGCTATCAAACAGTTGAATTTTGATCTGCCTACTACTGGAGCGCATAGGAAACTCCACCTAGCAGAGTTGGAGGAGATTAGGAACGATGCCTATGATAGTGCTCGGATTTACAAGGCCAAAACCAAAGCCTTCTATGATAGACAAATTCTTAGGAAATCTTTTCAAGTTGGCGACAAGGTTTTGTTTTATAACTCAAGATCGCATTTGTTCCCAGGTAAGTTACATTCCCACTGGGATGGACGTTTTATTATGCATAATGTTTTCTCTCATGGTGCCGTTGAGGTTTTGAATCCAGGTACTAGTGAGATATCTAAAGTGAATGGATAGCACTTAAAGCCATACATTGAGCTGCCATCTGCGACTATGGAAGAGGTCATGGATCTCTATGAATCTCTGTACTCTAAGCCAGAATGATCATATTTGGTAACCCCCTCTCCTTTGTCCTTACTATTTTCATGCATTGAGGACATTGCATCCTTTAAGCATAGGGGGATAGTTCATAAGTTGAAAATATGGACTTAGGCTTAGGTGTAAGTTTGCATCCATTTTGAAATTTTTGACAAACTTGTATTGTGAAAAGAAAGAGAAAGAGGTTATCTTGGCACCCTGTGCTTTGAAGTCATAAAAGTCTTATAAGGAGGAAGGGAATTTGAATACTACCCGAGGTAAGTTTCAAAAAAAAAAAAAAAAAAACACTATGTCCAAAAGTTAGCTAACCATGTGTTTATTCTTAGTTACATGAGTCCTAGTTGGGAGTTAATACTGGAACTGAGTAATCTTGCATGATTTACATTATGCTCTTTGATACAGTGTTGGCCTGTAGCCTTTTTGTCTTGAGTAAGTAAGCCCGATGGGTGTTTTCCACCTAGTTCCTTAAAGCCATCTAGTTTGAGAGTAATTGGCCTAAATCTCATTACAAGGGTCAATTAGAAAGCTTAAGAGGTCAAGACATTGCACGGATTGGAGTAATTCGTCTAAAAAAAAATTGGTTTTGAGTTCATACTGCATGAATTTTTGAATTCAGATATATGCAACTAGAATGGTATTAACTTGAGTGTCTGGTGCAAGCCCTGCATGTTATTCAGGCCAATATAGTGGAGGAACAATTGAGTTCATTAACTAATGAAAAGAATGTGTAATGTGTGAGGGTAGTGGCCAGAAAAGGATCTCTCCTCTCCTTCTTTGGCCCTCTCTCTCCTCTCTCTCTTTATATATCTTCCTGGGCTTGTACCTCCACGAGCCTCGCACCACCGTATCGTTGCTCAGAGATATGTGGGGGCCTATTTTGTAGGGCTCCGCTCTCTCTCTCTCTCTCTCTCTCTCTCTCTCTTGTGGAGGAGGAGGAGGAGGAGTGCAGTTCAGAGGTATACCCTCCTTGGGTTGATGATGGTCCAATGGGGGATTGGGATCATGCAAAAGGGGTTTGGAGTTGCCACCTGTAGTAGGGCACCCCAACATGGTCAAGGAATGGTACAAAATACTCTCCCCAAGGGTTGCACGCCTGATAAACAATACTTACCTGCACCGCTTGGCTCTTCTAGAGACCAAGAAATTAGATCTTGGGTTGGTGAGAGGGTCATCGAACGATGGTGGCCCAGCATACATTCTTTCCACCTTCCTATTGGTGAGATTACCATCACTACATAAACATCCAGAAAGTTCCCAATCTTGTCACGAAAGATAACATTTATGGCTCTTTGTTAAGTGGCTCCTGCATTCTTTAGACCGAATGGCATTACAACCCATGCATATGTTCCTAAAGCACTTATGCAAAGAAATGCAGTCTAGGGGGACATCTTCTTCTGCAATAAATATCTGATTATATCCTGTTGTTAGCAACAAATCGTGTTGTTTGTCTGCAATGATGCACTGACCGTAAAATTGTTTTGCAACTGAACCTATAGAAGGTTCGTATTAGGATTGCTGGTGTGCCAGAGTCGTCTAGACTCAGGAGAATGTTTTTGACTTCTAATCTGGAGATGTGAGCACTCCTCTTGCCTTGTTCGCTCTAAGGCCTTTTAATGGTCTTTGCAGAAACGTGATGCAAGGATTGAAGAAGATGAAGATAAATGATAGTAACTCATAGACAAGGGGAAAATTTAATCTTGTCTCTGTTGATATTCAATATACCAAAAATACGATCTGCTGTCTCTATTGATGTTGATCATACTAGAAAAAAGATCTGCTATCTCCGTTGATATCAAACATACTAAAAATGTGATATGTATCTCTATTGATGCAAAACATAACAGAGACGTAATCATTACACTATGAAATGAAGTACATAACTTGAAAGAAGTACAGGACTTCAAAAGGAAAATACTAGCCTAAAAGAAGAAAGAAAAATGATATGAAAGATAAAAAAACAGAATGAAAGATAGACTTGATGTCTAAGTTTGTTTGATCTGTTGATGATGTCCTCTTTTTCCACCATAGTCTCTTTTATAGTTTTATTTGAAAGATCCTGCTCTTTTGGCGGTTTCATAACTGTATGAATCCATGTTCATATCCTTAGTGGGGTAGTTAATTGGTTGTAACTGCCTTAACCACTTAAGCCACATCTTTGTAACTTCCTTGGAACTGAACCACATTTTTTACAAATTATGTTGATTGACAATCAGTCAAGTTGACCGTAAAAAGCCACAATCAGTCATCTAACAGTATTCGGTTAGTCTGCTTGATCAATCTGATGGTTATTCTGATCGATCAAATCCTTAATACAAGGTCATCAATTTTTGACCAACTTGATTACCGGTCAGCTCCTTAACACAATCGGTCAATAAATCGACGTCGATTTATTAACCAATTGTCTTGTAGGCCAGATTTGCTAAAATCAGATACCAACACCTACATAGCCATCCATGAAGGATGACATCTGATGCTAGAAGAAAAATCAACCAACATATTTATCACAGGCATTGGATATTCATCCTTTAGAGCAGCTTTGTTAAGATCCCTAAAGTTAATGCAAACCGTAAGTTTACTATTCTTCTTGATAATAGGGACTACATTTAATAGCCACTCGACGTATTTAGCAGTTCTACAACTTTCAATAGTCACTCGATTTCATCCTTAATTTTTAGGACTACTTTTCTTGCCCCTAGTCTAGGAGGTTGCTTGAATGACTTGTAACCATCTTTAATTGGTCCTCGATACTCAGCCAATCTACAGTCTAAACCTGGCATCTCAGAATAATCCCAAGCGAAGCAACTTTTATTTGATATAAGTAATTTTACAAGCCTTTCTTTAAATTCTGACTGTAACAATTTACTTATAAAAACAAGTTCCTCAAAATGTAAATTTATTTCCTACAAGGGATCTTGAACTTCAGCCAACATTCCCTCTATTTTTGGTAGTGCTGGCAACAAGTCTTTGATTTCAATACCAAAGTATGTTTCTTTTCTTCGGTCATGATAGATGGTGTTTCCAGCAATCTCTGCTCAAACCGAGATACAGAGAGCCTTCTGAGTATGCTCAATAGAATCTTCTTCTTTCACTCCATCTCATAACTGATCTTTGCTCTAAGACCAGCCCTTCCCCAACGCTCTCTCTTGGTGGTGAATGATCTCCAAGTAGGGCAAATAGTGCCCCAAACTTGTTGATTGTCATAACTATCGGCCTACCTTCTTCATCTAGTTCATGAAATTTAATTGGTGATACATCTCCATGGTAAAACATAGTGTTATCCAGACTAGAATTCATTAGAAATGGTCGATTATCAACTTTTACGACTTCAACCTGCCCACCTTCACTTCAAAAAAATAAGAAATTGATGCAAAGAAGATGTTACACAACTGTTGGCATGAATCCAGTCATACCCTAACGAGGCATTATAGTTTTCCATTGCATCTATAACAAGAAATGCAGTCATATTATAACGTCCTCCAATCTTCAGTTCAACAAGTAAAAATCCTTTTGGCAAACTTGCTACTCCTAGAAAATTTGTTAACTACGACATTAACTAGAATAAAATCATTTTCATTCCAATTGAAGGGTAGGCATCACTCGTGCTAGTAATATGTTGACTGTCTCACCATTATCAATCAACACCCAAACAGGCTTCCCACCCATACTTGTCTTGACATACAGAGGTTTCAGGTGTTGAGTCATCTCCTTTGTTGGCCGCTCAAATGAGGCTTTCGACGCTCCTTGTATTGAATCTAAAGGCATAGATTCAACCTCTTTCGGCCTATTTTGATTCAAAACTTCACGGCCAACTTCCAGGTCCTTAATATCAATCCCAAGGATTTACGGGAATTGACTTCCACCGTGAGAATCATAATTTTCTACACACATTAGCTAGTATTGGAAAACTTTTGGCAGGATAGACATCATATTAATCGGTACCTGAGCTTCAACCGAGCCGAACATCATGCTGATAAATTCTTCAAATTCGCTACTACTTTCAATCTTGAAATGATAACTTAGGACTGGCCTCTGGGTTTACTTCTGGACCAATGTTAGGATCAATCTCTAGAGTTTTCCCCTGAGTAAATTTGCTTGTTAACGTGCTAACCATTTCGTTCTAACTTTGATCCACTGATTAATTCTCTTGTTGGTCATTCAACTGGTCTATTCTGATGATTACTGAAGCTATCTATCTCGTTCTTTTTTTCGCTTCCTTGCTCATCAATGGTCAGGGAAGTGATCGTACGTTTAAATTTTCTTCTTTTTCTTTTCTAATTGCGGCCTATTATCTCTGCCATCTCTCTTCTGGGTATGAGTCATGTTGTAACCTTCACCGAACGGAAACTTAGGATGCTTTGCTATATGCCAATGGCCATCATCATTAATTCTTGGTCGTACCATTCGTTGGTATGGGCTCTTTGAGCAGTCATACCTCCTTATGGACTGTTCATTCCTTTGAAGTCGCCTTCACAGGTTCCCTTGTAGGAGATTGTTTGATTCAGTCTCCAATTGGGATACACCCCTTCTAAGGTATCCTGGTTAGAGATTGCTTTACTCGGTCTTTGACAGATGTACCACTTTCTCTAGCTTGTCTCTGATGAGATTGCTGATCCAATTCTGAAGATTTTTCAAAATCCAACCTTTTCTTAACATCCTTATTAGGATAAAGTCTATTATTACCATGCTGACACCTTTCTTCTTGAGTTTTTGTATAACTAAATGACCCTTTTTTTTCTTTTCTTGGACTACCTGATGGTCAAATGTCTGCTTCTCAGATTGAGTTTTCACATGGTCAGTTAACTGTTCAAACTCAGTGACTTCTATGTATTGGCATCCACCCTTGTAGTGTGAAACTGGTTGATTTTTTTTCTACTTTCAAAACTTTATTTTGTAAAGTGGTTAACTAGGAGACTTCTACTAGAGTGCCTACTGAAGGGCCTCTTTGCTTGGCAGCTGGCTAACTTCAACTTGGCCTCTTCTACCTTTTTGTCTCGGGTATCTTTGGCCCTGAATCTTCTTTCACTCCCAAAACTCCAGGGAGTCGTAGAGAAATGCCTGATATGTTAACTAGGGATCTTGGAGTCCTCTGCCCAGCAAATTTGATTCTGTGAGTCCCATGGGTTTCATTGCCTCCAAGGCTGCCAAAAATGGGGATACCATGCTAAGACAGGCTAAGGTATCTGCATGCATTAGAGTTTCATGAGTTTGTTTCAGTTGATTTTTCATTACTCTAAGCTTGAAATGAGTTCGCGAAGCTCCATTTGATTCAACTCTGGTTTTGAACTTTTTTATCTTTGACTGCTTGGCACCCATGAGTGCCAAGTTATATGTTGGTCCCTTATAGAATTTCCAATAGAAGACAAACATTCCTATTCTTCTTCCTTCAAAATTTGATCGTAACAAGTTGCCTACACAACTAATTGACTTAGGTCTGAAAATTCCTGATAGGAAAATTCTTTCTCAATTTTAGATAGGCCACTTAAAGCCATCTTTGCAAACTCACTTTCCTGCAAATTTATGACGCATCTATGCTTTGCAATCTTAAACCTATTAACAAACTTGTCAAC
The DNA here is from genome assembly GCF_013358625.1 of Macadamia integrifolia. Lineage (NCBI taxonomy): Eukaryota > Viridiplantae > Streptophyta > Magnoliopsida > Proteales > Proteaceae > Macadamia > Macadamia integrifolia. Next base: position 32,231,975 of record NC_056560.1, on the reverse strand, counting down.
AGATTCATCATTACCCTAATGCAACCTTACTAGATCGGAGACCAAAATGGTTGGGATAGTCCTATAAAATTATAGGTGGAAATTTTCTTCCATCTCACCCCAATTCTGTATAGAATTCACTAGCAAATTACATTACCACTTAAAGCCACCCCACCCAAAGAATTAGGAAGTAACCTTGACTTCAAAACATCATTTGCCCCTACCATTCCACATTGAATGGTAAATCGAGCAATGTGTTCCACTGTTGACATTCTATCTTCTCCGAAAAAACTTGGAGAGTTCTGATATTTTTAAATTTCTACCAACATCCACAAAGTCCAAATACTTAGGATAAGGTTTCCGTTATGGTGGCCTTGTTATTCGACGAAATGCAGGGTTTATTTGGTCCTGAATCACCCTAATCAACTCCTTATGGTCAACTATCAAGGGGTTCCCCTGTCCGAATAATGCTTCTGACATATTTGGGATCGATTTCTTTGACTGTTATCCATACAGTCAATATCATTATAATCATTCTAGGTTTTTCCTTGAAGATCTGCTATATTTTGGCGAGGAATGGTCATCCTGTTTCCATATCCTCCATTCCTACAGTCGTTGTGGCCATGGTGGTTGGTTTGGCATGTTTGACCACCTAACAGTGTAACATTCACCCTATCGTTGTCGTGTTGGCTAGAGCATACCATGAACCATTTAGTGGGGTATTATTTGCCCCTGCCACAATCGTACTAGCCGGGAGCATACCATGATCCTTGTTGGTAAGTAAGGTTGGTGTATGTTACCTGCGTGCACCAACTTTGATTGATCCCAACATTGCCATTCTGAATTGGAACACTCGCATCTCTACTCTACTCCCCAAAACCCAGAGGATTACTTGAAGAAGGCACACTAGGATTGGCCTGACTGGTGGATCGAATATGTGGTGCTAAGAGAGAAAACATCTTATCAAGCATTTGATCAAATCTTTAATCAATCTTAGTATGCTAACTGGCATTTGATTGTATTATCATCTTGTGCTTGTTTTCGGCTGAAGGCTGAAATGCCTCATGTATGGTTGTTGCCAAATGCTTAGTTATGTCCTCAGCCACTATACTCAATTAATCTCCAAAAGAAGGACTTTTTGCTTTTGGATTTGGGCTAGATGTCTTAGGAGAGTTCGGCATCTACCACTCCTCAGAATTCCTGGAATTTTCCCTTGTTTGGACTACCATACTTGAGAGTGTCCCATCGAGCATGCCAAAAAATGTTGGCAATAGATCCCTCTTGATCTCCCATAGTACGTTGATTGTATTAGTTTCTGCTTAGGTGTGCCAGAATCTTTTTTTACTGGATTTAATACAATCTAACTTCGATCAAACGAATGGATTTCCCTCTTGCCCTGATTGCTCCAGGGACTTTGACTTTAAGATTGTTGAAGAAAAATCAAATCCAAAAACAAGTCAAGGAAATTGTAGCTCAAGGAAAATAACTTATTTTATTGAGATGAGTTTTGAGAACACATACAAAAGTCCACAAAGCGGGAAACCGTTGTGGGAGATACAATTTCCTTGACTTATTTTAGGAGACATCAGTTAAACACCCTCCTTTTCATCAGCATGTCTTTATGCCCTTCATGTATGAGTGCAACGTAATCGATTATGAAGAAATTTCAAAATCTACCGCCAACACAATGGCTGACAAGGTTGCTAGTACCCTCTATGCTATACGTCACCTAACCAACATTGCAGGAGAGTAACTACTCTCCTGTGACCAGGAGAAAATCCAGAGTCCACAATACTTAGATCTGGTTTCATATATATAATGATCAAAATTTTAATGTGTATTAAGATAGATGCTATGTTATGTAGTATCAAAACTCATGCCAGGTTATTCATGGATAACCTTTTCACTATACAGGTAGTACCGCCAAATCTTCAAAGGAAAAATCACTACTGCCAATTCCAAATCATGGGTAGGGTTACCATAGTCCTTCGATGACGGGATGCATAAGCAATGACATTCCCATCCTACATTAGCACACAACTCAAACCCAATTTGGATGCATCACTATACACAACCATACCACCCATACCTATCGGAATAGTAAGAATTGTTGTTGATACCAATCTCTATCTTAGCTCTCTAAAAATCTTCTCACATGGATCGGACCACTCAAATTTCACACCCTTCCGTGTAAGTCGGGTCATCGGTGCTAAGGGAGAAGTTCTTAATAAACCTTCTACAGTATCCGTCCAATCCCAAAAAACTACGGATATCTGCCACACTCTTGGGAGTGTCCCACTCTAGAACGTCCTTCAATTTTCCTGGATCAACCTCAATACCATTATCTAAGACAATGTGACCTAGGGATGCCACTTGAGAAAGCCAGAACTCACACTTGTTGAACTTAGCGTAAAGTTGTTTCTCTCTCGGATGTTGCAATACCAGTCTTAGGTGGATGGCATATTCCTCTACACTCTTGGAATATACCAAGATGTCATCAATAAACACAATCACAAACTTGTCCAAAACATCCTGGAATACCCAGTTCATCAAGTCCCTAAATGCAATCAGTGCGTTGGTTAATTTGAAAGAGATTACCTAGGAACTCGTAGTGTCCATACAAAAATCTAAAAGATATCTTACTGACATCACTGATTAGGCCGTATATTATACGTCTATTGCCATTTTAATTGAGCATTTTGATTCTAGATTAGTGATAAAAGTGGCTACATAATGTGATTTTCTCACATTTGCAGGTTACAATGTCATGCACATAAAAGATGCTAAAATGGGAGGATTCGATGCAATATTGACACCAGTTTACCCATGGATCGACTTACATGTGATCAAGGGCAAACTAGAAAGAAGTTTCACTTAAGCAATCAAGGGAAAAGGAGAAATTTTACCTCAGATTAGAAGTTTAACCAAGAGATTGAGCAATAAAGAAGTTTTTGTTGACTTCCGAATTGGGTCCAACGGTCCGGCTTTGGGTCTATCTCACCTAGGCCCTTTTCCATGTATCAGGATGGTATTGGTAAGTATACGTTTACCATAACAAACCCGATCATAATCTATCACCTCAACTTAGATTTAAGCAATCTTAGACTTTTTGGACACTGATTATATATTGTATTAGGCAATAAATGGTTTCCTAAATCAATATCAATATAATCTTCTAATAACAGTACATATCATTTATGAAATTAAGTATATTAGAACAATAATTATTATGCAAATTATCTATTATAAGTTGGATTACAATTGTTGGGTACTTATATGAACAAGATATCATTTTGCCTTAAATGTTTTGAAGCATGGAACATGAGCTTCCTAAACCAATTGTGAGAACCATTAGGTAGTTGTATATGTTGTAAAGCTCCTAATTGAAAAGTGCGGTCTTTATCAAGTGTAATGACACACTTTTGATAAATTGAACCTTAAAGAGCTATGTGAATAGACTCAAAGACTAAATTTTCTCAATCTTTACATTTGGATAATAATACACGATTAAAAAAATAGTAACTAATGTGAATAGCAGTTGTAATGCACAATTACAGATGCAAAAAAGCAAACATATAATGCATAAAGGGAAGATTTTTCTCTATAATGAAAAGTAAAGAAACAAAGTAAAAGAAAGATTCAAGGTGGAGAGCTCTACTTTGCAATTAGTGGATCGTAGAGGGCAATTAGGTTTCAGATTAGATAAGAAATAGAGGAAGGCACTCAAGAGAAGGGCCTTACCTACTTAAGAGATAATGTCTGCCACTCTCGGGAAGAAGATGCTTTTGCATGGGGTTGGGCAAAGAGAGAGAGAGAGAAGAAGAAGAAGAAGAAGACAATGGTTGCAATGACAATTTGGATGGTGGTGAATGTAGATGATGATGGGTCAATTGTCTTCATCGAGGAGGCTGCTTTGATGTGAGCATATTAAATCCCTAACCTCTCTAGTACCAAAGAATCACTCCAAGGAGAATTCGATCCCGAGAGAAAATTAGAGAGAGAGAGAGAGAGAGAGAGAGAGAGAGAGAGAGAGAGAGAGAGAGAGAGAGAGAGAGAGAGAGAGAGAGAGTATGTTATAGAATGGCAATAATTCCATTTTAAATTTCAATTTACAATGTAGTCATATGATTTAAAAAAAAAAATAGTTTTACTTTTTTTTTTTGAAGTAAAAGTTGTCTCATTGCATATAGGTATTTCATCCTTTGCCTTTCAATGTTTCACTGCGTATTTGCATTTTCACCATTTTCTTATTTTTTTAAACATTACCCACAATTTTTATATGATGATGAGTAATATATGTGTCTTCCCCTAGAGTTCATTCATGGGAACATGTGCTAGGATTGTGATTTGATCTCTTCCAAAGATCAAATATTTATTGGCATTCATATAATGTGGGCATAACAACAAGGGCTAGGTTGCGCACTTGCCATATTCCGATTGATCTTGTGCTAGATGTGGGGTTGCCTTAGAATCGATCGATCATCTATTGCTTTGATTGCCCCTTTGCATGGCTATTTTGGTTTGGGAGCTCGATGCAATACTCTCCCCTTGATGACCCAAAGATTGTGGACTAGTTAAGAAGTTGGATTCGTTGTTCCGACAAGATAAAAGGGTGGACCAAGAAGCCCAGAAGAAAGCTTCTTTCATCTTATGGTACCTATGTCGTGCACTAAATGAGTCTACCTTCAACTCCACAATTTGGTGTCCTCGGAATGTGATAGCTATTGCAGAAAAGGTTTTCCTTGAGTTCCATTCGACAACTGCTCCTCAATCCGCTCATAGACCAGCCCCCACTGCTTCAGGTTCCTCCCCCAATATATGGTTCCTCCTCCGTCGGATAAGATAAAAGTGAATTGCAATGCTGCAATTTCTAAAGGAAGCTCAAAGGGAGGTCTGGGTTTAATTTTTGAAGATAGCACATGATCTAATCAGTTGGCGCTATCTCCACTCCGTGAAGAGTTTTCTCACCTTCCCAAGGTGAAGTTCTTGCAGTACGGTATGCTTTTGTCACAAGATTTGGATGCAGGTTACAACCATTTAGTTGTTGAATCTAACAAGGACAAGGTGGAGTATATTCAAGATCCCTAACGAGTTCCACCATTGGATGTAGCAGTTATTCGATACCTAGAGGCTTTCCTCATCTTTCAGCTTAATTTATTTTATATATATATTCCACAGGCTATGAATTCAATAGCAGATGCCATGGCTAGGAAGGCCCTGCCACTTGTGTGTGTAAAAGATTGACCATCTCATGATACAAAAAATTGCAAACACTTCCCATTTCTTTTGCTCTCATTTGAACCTAATTAGCAAAATCAAGAAGCTAAACTTGGAGATTCAATAACAGCTAACAACCAACGGATTCAAAATGTGAGATGTCTCAGCCTAAGAACCCAACTTTGCGGTTAACACTGGAAGAGAAGGAAAAGACAACGATTGCAGAGAGAAAGAGAGAGAGAAGAGGGAATACCTGTTACCGTCTCTACTGCTAAAGACAATGCTCGAGACTCCAATAGATCGGATGAAGGAGCATCGTCAACGGATTTGCAACAGAGAGAGGATAGGGTTTGGGAGGTTTTTTTTATTAGATAAGCATAAAAGAAGAATAAGTTACTATTTTACCCCTGATTTGGAGGGGTTTATAACAGCAACAACAACAACAAACATAACCTTATCCCAACTAAATGGGGTCGGCTACATGGATCCAATATGAAAAAAAATGAAAATCAAGAAGCAACAAAATAAGGAAAAATAAGTGAAAATAGACTAAGAGAAGCAGATAAGGCAAAAATCAAAGATGCATCATAGGGACCTCACTTACACGGGGTCTACTACCCAGATCCTTGTCCTCCACAAAACTCTATCTATGGTTATACTAGAATCGAGCCCCACCATATGCATGACCTTTCTCACCACTTCATTAATAGTTGTTTTAGGCCTACCCCTACCTCTCTTGGCTCCCTCCAAATGAATCTGCTCTTTCTTCCTTATTGGGGCATCTATAGGTCTCCATTGCACATGGCCATACCACCTCAACGAGTTCTCACGGAGCTTGTCTTGGATTGGGGCAACCCCCAACTCGTTTCTTATACAATCATTCCTTACACTATCTCTTATGGTCTTATTGCACATTCCTCTTAGCATTCTCATCTTAGCTATACTCAATTTAGTTAAATCACTCTTCTTAACTGCCCAACACTCCACTCCATATATTATAGTTGGTCGTACCACTGTCCTATAGAATTTTCCCTTAAGTTTAGTAGGCATTCTTTTGTCACATAGTACTCCTGATGCACCTCTCTATTTCATCCATCCCACTTTAATTTTGTGGGCCACATCATCCTCTATATCCCCCTTTTTGTTAAATATGGACCCTAGGTATTTTAAACAATCACTCTGGGGTAGCTCTCGTTCCCCAAGTTTCACCACTCCTTCCCCTCCTCTAGTCTGACTGAAGGGGTACATCATATACTCTATCTCCATTATGCTTATCATAAAACCTCTTGATTCCAAATTTGATCTCCATAGCTCCAATTTAGTATTAATCCTTTCCACTGTTTCGTCTATCAGTAAAATATCATTTGCAAATAGCATACATTGTAAGTGCCTGGTTAGATCATCTATTATGAGTGCAAACAAATAAGGACTTAGAGCAAACCTTGGTGTAGCTCAATAGTAATTGGGAATTCATTACTTTTACCCTCCATCATATTGACACTCGACATCACTCCCTCATACATGTCCTTGATTATAACTACATAGTTATCCACACCACTTCTCTTCTCTAAGACATTCCAAATGAGCTTCCTTAGTACTATGTCATAGGCTTTCTCTAAGTCAATGAAGACTATGTGTAGGTCCTTTTGTGGGCTCCAAAAACTTTCATAATCCACCTTAGCAAGTAAATAGCCTCTATCGTGGATCTCCCTAACATAAAACCAAATTGGTTCTCTGTTATTTTAGTTTCCTTCCTTAGACGTGCTTCAATTACCTTTTCCCAAAGTTTCATATTATGACTAATAAGTTTTATACTCCTATAGTTATTGTAGTTCTGAATATCCCCTTTGTTCTTAAAAATAGGAAATACATTGCTTCTCATCCACTCATCTAACATAAATAGTTTGGTTAGCCAAGACACCCCATGTCCTCTAAGGATCTTTCATATTTCAATTGGAATCTCATTTGGTCCCGGTGTTCTACCTACATTCATTTTTAGGGCCTCTCTAACCTCGATTTCTTCAACCTACAATAAATTTTCTTGGGATGTGTTAGAATGATGTCTATTCTCTTTTCACTCCTGAGTCTCTCCTATCAGTCGTTGTATTTCCATTTAGTAGATTGCAAAAATAATCACCCCATCTCTTCATAATGTCCTCACTTCGTACAAGAACTCTTCCATCCTCACTCTTAATGCATCTGACATGGTCCAAATCTCTGGTCATCTTTTCTCTTATTTTAGCTATTATATATATATATATATATATCTCTCTTTTTCCCCTTCCTTTGTATTAAGATTTTTATACATTTCATTATATTTCTTTGCCATTGCTTTCCCCACAATCTTCCTAGCCTCATTTCTAGTTGTGTGATAATGTGCCATATCTTTTGCCTCATTAGTCCTTTGTCATGACTTAAAACACTCTTTCTTAGTCTGAATAGCGGCCTGGACCTCGTTATTCCACCACCAGGTCTCTCTAGGAGTTCGACCCCCACCCTTTGATACCCCTAGAACTTCTTTGGCCACCTTCTTAATACAAGTCATCATATCTGTCCATATCTTGTTAGTATTCCCTTTCCAGTCCCACTTACCTTGTTGTAGCACTTTATCAAAAAAAGATTTTATGATAGCTCCTTGTAGCCGCCACCACTTTATCTTAGGGCAGAAATGTTTGGCTTTTTTACGTTGCTTCATATTTAGATACAAATCCAGGACAAGCATTCGATGTTGAGACGTTAAACTCTCTCCCAGTATAACCTTACAATCTTTACACAACCATTTATCAGATCTTCTAGTGAAAAAGAAGTCAATTTGGCTTGCATGCTGCCCATTTTTGTAAGTAACTAAATGTTCTTCTCTCTTCTCAAAGAAAGTGTTTGCAATGCAACAGTCATATGCTAATGTAAAGTCCAACACTGAGGCACCGTTTGATAACGTTTTTGCCATTTCTGTTTTAAGAAACGATAGAAACATAAATTTTCGTTTCTAGAAATAGAAACGGATTTGTAGGTGTTTGATAATAGATCTTTCTAAAAATGTTTCTTCCATACCTGAGTTGCAGCTATTCCAGAGGGACGAACAACGCTTCGAGACCTCAGTTGCATTTTCTAACGACACATGCCTCTTCGCTGCAGAAGAAGAAGAAGCCATGGAAAGAGAAGAACGGCGATTTCACATCGACATGAAGAAATACAACAAAGAGAAGCAAAGACAAGAAAGGAACGCGAGTTCCCAAAAACCCTATTTCGAAATTAAGAACAAAAGAAACACAAATGCACTGAAGCTTCTTCTCTGCTCAGAGAAAGCAAGAAAAGAGAGGTAGTGGGAGACGAAGAGCATTGAGGAGATCGAAAACCCAAAACCATCTAAACCTTTTAGAGAGAGAGAAAAAATAAAAAAGAAGGTTGGATTCAAAAGCGGAGTTGTATTGGGGAAATGGGTTTCCGATCGAATTCAAGAGATCTGAAGAAGTGGGAAAGAAAGAGAAAGCAAAATGTAAAACGAAGCGAAGAAACAGGCAAAAGTTTCTCCCCTGATCACACTTCAAAGGGATTCAATCCCACCAAGGATGCTTGCCTTACCAGGAATTCATCTCAAAACTGGTTTTATAAAAGGGATCGGTAGCCCATTGGTGTCTCATCGGCCTATACTCGGATTCTTTGCTGGAGGTATGCGTCGTGGATAGGGGGAACGGTAGGTATTAGGGTTCAATCGTTAATGGGAAGAGAAGGGGTTCTTCAGAAGATCAAGGGCGTACCTTGTATAAAATTGCAGAGCAGCGAAGGAGGAAACCTAGAGCACCTTTGCAAACCTGCGGTTATGAGATTTGCAGACGGTTCACCAGAGGTACTGCTGCAACTCGAGTTGCAAACACGTGGAGTCGTTTGAGGTTTGAGAAAAGAGGGCGTGAGTATAGCTTTTTTTATCGGGCACAACTCCAAAATCCATTCCTTCACTTGTTTATGGAAACGACGAAACAAGTATAACTTTTATACTTATTTTGTCATGTTCGTTTCTAGGAATAGAAATCAACAAAAATTTTGATTTCTATTTATGAAAATAGGAGAAATGGAACAAGTTTGTCAAATGGTATTTTGCCCGTTTCTCCGTTTTTGGAAACAGAAAAACATAGAAATGCCTGAAATGAAACGTTATCAAATGGGCCCTGAGATCCCCTCTGCATTCCTTTCCCTGAATCCGTATCCTCCATGGACCTCTTCATAGCCTCTTGGATCTTTGCCCACGTGCCCGTTTAGATAGCCACCTATAATGATTTGTTATCCCTGACTAACACAATGCATCACATCATCCATTTGCTCCCAGAATTGTACTTTAATACTTTCATCAAGTTCTGCTTGGGGGCGCATATGCGCTAGTAATGTTGATAATCTTATCGTCTAGCACCAACTTAATGAAAAAAAATCCTCTCACCAAATCTCTTTACCTCAACAACGTCATTTTTAAGGTCTTTGTCTACTACTATGCCCACTCCACCTCTCCCACTTTTGCTTCCCAAGTACCATAGCTTGAAGTCATCCAACCCCTTAGCTTTACTGCCCTTCCATCTCGTCTCTTGAACACATGCGACATTAATCCTTCTTTGCCGTATAATATCTATCAACTCCATACTTTTACCCATCAGAGATCCAATGTTCCCATGATGCAAATCTAATTCTACGCTTACACATATGATTAGTACCATAAGACATGCTATAGCAAGTATGAAGACAATAAAAGAACTATAATTCAATGATAGAAGGATCCATGCAAAAGGGATTGGCTGAGTATAAGTAGATATGGTGTTGCCTACCTACCTGACGCACCTATAGTATAGATATATATATATATATATATATATATAAATAACCGAAAAAAGAACCCGAAAACAAGTACGAAAGCAAATATTTTTTCAAAGTAACAGGGACTAAATAGGCGCACCAGATATGATCAGAGATGGCAATGCTACTTCAATAGAGAATAAATAATGAGCACAAAGTAAAGTGAGATAAGTACTAATTAGAGTTTAGCGTAAAAATCAAATAAATGATTAATAAGATTTGTGGTTTATTCTAATTTATAATTACAATAAATAAAAATAAGTATTATAATTATACCAAACATTGAAAAAATTAGAAATAAGCTAAATAAATACAAATATAAATCAAACCAAAAGGCTACTGAAGTCCGGAAAGATTTCGGAAAAATAAGAAACGAAAAGTCTTGAAAGGAGGATGTTTCTGTAAATCCCTGGAAACTTGAGTTTTTCCTTTCCCCTGCTTTTACATCCCTCCTTTTCTCGTATCACAAAATCTTCGAACCGAAACCCTAGATCAAACAAATCCCTTATAGTCGCCGACCCTATTTTCCCATCCCCTCTTTCCCATCTAGGGTACCGGAACTAAGAAGCTCGCTCCATCGATCCCAGGAAAGATCTTTCTGATCTGTAATTTTCGTCCAATGTCTCAGGTACTTATTTTTCGTTCTATCTTCCTATCTGACATTTTTCACTTTCAATTCGTTTTCCCAAAATCTAATTTTATTTAATTTAAGTTTCTACCGTGTTTAACTGGGATTGCTTTTTTGAAATCTTCGGATTATTTGAGATCATGATCCAAGAGCTTTTCTCCATCCCTTGAGTATCTTGCACTGTTTTTCCATCGGCGTTCTAGTTTATTTATTAATTTTTTTTTTCTGTTAAATTTTAGATTTTGTGGTTTGTTCACCGGTAGCTGTCATCTTACGAGGGAATTGTGTAATCTTCACTTTCAAGTTACTGTCATAGGATATTTTTACTTTATGCATTGTCTATGTTCCTGTTTATTTAATAATTTGTTACTTTATGCACTATATCAATCAGTTCATTGCAACTAGTGTCCTAATGGTTTATTTTGCAGGTGGATAATAGAAACTCTTCTGCAGCCAAGCGTGCTCGGACTGATGGTATGTCACTTCCAGTTGTCCTTGTTGTTGGATATATATATATATATATATACGGTCCAATTAAATTGTTTAATGCTAATTAATTTGCATTTATATATTATGGCAATTGATATCCCACGGTTATGCCTAAGTGTTCGCAATTAGAGGCAAAACTGGGCATTCTATTCATATGATTCTCATGTTGTATATCTTTGGGAATGTGATTCCAAAATAAAACATGAGTAATCATATGTATCGAACTAGATCAACGGAGAATCTTGCATGGACCACTGTCTGCTGTTTTAAGTAACAAAATTCTTTTTGATACGAAAAGGTTCTTACTGTTATGGTGGGGCATTTTATGTTTTGGTCGACAAAAGGTTGATGCTTATACATTTTTATATTAGTGTGCTACATATGCAGTGTTCATTTGTAAATGGAAGAAATGCTCGACATGAAATCCTATCCCGACTGGGGTGAATATCTTGAGAGGGTTATTCGATTGTGAGTGGACGAAATCTGAGTTTGATGTCAGTTTTGTGAAGAGTTTACAAATTCAATTTAAATATTATTATTTATTTAATAATTATGTTTGAAATATATTTTCCTAAAGGTTTATGTCCAATAAGTTATTGAGATTCTTTGATAAAGCCGTTCCGATGGATTAGGGTTTTTGTTGGTGTTCATATTCCATGTTTGTTGTTCTCTAATTTATTTGTCCTGTTGTTTAGCCATTTAGAAATCAGGTTGGGGTGAGAGAAGAGTTTATAGAAGTTCAGATGCAAAGAGGTTCAGGTAAGTGGTAACATTTGGTGGGGCTGCCTGCTGCTCTTTGTGATGGATAGAGATGGGAGTGAAACTGAAACTATCTAAAATTTTATCCATGGTGTGGGTAAAGACATGCAGATTGCAAGGAGGATGCACAAGAAACTCCTACAAGTTTGCTGGGAGTTTTAGGCTGATTTCATGTGAATTAGGCTCATTTTTAGTGGTGGAATTAGAGATGGTAGGTTTTCAAGATGATGTTCAAGTGAGATGGAAAGGGGACGATTTCAAATGGTTAACTTGGGCATTGCCTCTTGCCTACATGTATTTCTTATATGTCTTTGAAGGCTGTTGAATCTATAGACGACTGAAATGCGGCTTTGTCTTGTTGCAAGTAAAAGGTAATCAAATTATTTTTAGAAAGAAAGTGGAAATTATTTTAATCATAATTGTGTAACTAACTTAAAATGTGGTCAAATATCGTAATTAAACTTGCCAAGTGGATTCTTTATTTCCCTATTTGAATCTAGGGGATTTGGATGAGAATTGAAGTAAAATTTAATTACTAGATTTGGAATATTTTTGGGTTAGTTACACATAGACGCATTCCCCTCAAGCTTTAAGGAAAGTTTTATAGGGCGGTCATAAGACTGACTATGTTGTATATGGGGCAGAATGTTGGCAAGTCAAGAAGTGTAACATAGATAAGTTGAGTGTAGCAGGGATGCGGATGTTGTGATGGATGTGCGGAAAAACTAGGAAAGATAGAGTGAGGAATGACAGGGTTAGAGTTGAGTTGGGAGTAGCCCCGATTTAGGACAAGCTCTAAGAATCCCACTTAAGGTGCTATGGCCATGTTCTAAGGAGGCCTGGGTATGCTCTAGTATGGAGGCATGATCAAATCCAATTGGAATGAGCTAGTAGAACTAGGGGCAGGCCTAAAATGACCATTGATGAGTTGGTAAGGAAAGACATGCAACAGCTAGGTCTTGACTCTAATATGACATCAAACAGAGCTGTTTGGAGGGCAAAGATCCATGTGGCGGACTGCGTTTAAGTGGGATGACCGGGAGGTGTTGCATTGCCTTATTTCTTTTCTTGATCACTCCTTCTACCTCTATTCTTTTTCTTTGATAAATCCATGTAGGCGACCCCGTTTAGTTGGGAAAAGGCTGAGTTGTTGTTTGTTTGTTTGTTTGTTTTTGTTTTAATTTCATTTACCTTCCCTTCACTTCCAACTTGACGAAGCCTATGAGTTGAATGTTGATCACCTGGGTTTGTCAAGAATCGGTGGTTTTATCATGTTGTGGGATGCTACAATAATTGGTATATTCTCTGGGATGGTAAGAGAAGGTGACTCAACAATTGCTGAATTGATACAATGTAGGCTATGGTGATGTTGGTTAGAAAGGGATTTCTCATGTGATGGAGGAGAGAACCAATTTTGTTGGTTGGTGAGAAATTCAGCAGAGGAGCTACGGAGTTTTGGTCATCATATCATTCATACCAGACCCTTGCAGCAATTACACCTGGAATTGGAGAAATGCAAATGAGATGGCCGATTTTGTTGGCAAAACAGGTGTGGAGACATGATGTGTTGCTCATTTTATCAGATCCATGGGGCACCTACCCTCCCTGGTGAACTGCTCATTCCAGTGGGATCTGAGAGGCATGACTAATGAGGTGGCTTATATGTTGGCAAGATAAGAAGTGGTTGCACTTATGTTGTGTTCTGGGAATGTTATCCATTTGTGAGATATCCTTTTCTTTTATTATTTTTTTAAATAGGTGGTGTGTTTTTGCTGGTTCTGGGTTGCTCAATGAGCTTTTCTCCCTCTTGGAGGGCTCAACTTCTAGTTTCTTCCATTCTTTCTGAACTAAAATTATGTCCTTAATATTTCAATTAAACCCAAGTTCTCTGATAACAGGTTGGCCTATAGGCTATAACATTTCTTATTGGTAGGAGTTACTACGTCTTAAGTTGTTCTTGGGCTTTTGGGGAGATATGGTGGTCTTTTCTGGCTTATGTTGGTTTATTTTATACTTGTTTCAGGATACAGTTATTACCTTGTAGTTATTTTGGGTTCTGACTCAAATTTCTCTGTACATAGACTATTTTCTGGAAGGAAATATATTATTGGAAGTATCTTAAAAAATCTAGTTTTGGAAATCAGATGATTTATGGCTGTGATGGATTCTCCTATTTGGGCTTTCTGGTTTAATGATGTTATTTGGTTGAACAGGGTTAATATGATTGATAATTTGGTTCATATTTGGTGTAATCTCCAAATTCCAAATTAGTGATTGCTGTTAGTTACTGGCAGTGAACTTGCTGATGATTCAGTTGTTGTGTGGCTATTTTGGGGAGATCATTTCTTTGAGAATGACCATGGTGATGGACCAGACCCTATGGATATGGAATCTAACAGAAATGCACTTGCATCAAGACGTGGCAAGGCCATTACTGTGGATGAAAGTGTCATTGGCGTGAAAGAGAGAGAATATATTAATGTAAATTCGTTGACTAGAAAGAGTTTTGATTCTGAGACTTGGTAACCACTAATTGAAAGGAGGAATTTGGTTAACCATTAAAAGAGGATAGGAAGTTTGTTAGATCATGGGGAGATTAATGTGGAATGTGAATGGGTAATTTCACTTTAAACTTGAAGCAGAAAAACTTGTTCATGAAGTTGGAAAAACATTGGGATTTGCATTTTGAAGAGACTTTGTAGTGAAATCCTTCAATAGACCAAGGTTCAAGAACTCGTTTCGTTTTGGTGTTAACCACAAAAATACCAAAATTTTCCAAAACAATTTACTTTTTCCATGTGTTTCACTTGGCCATTTTAGGCTGAAATGGACGAAATTAATGACTGAAATTGTCTTTTTTGTGTTTCACTTGCAATTTCGTTTCGGTAAAAAAAAAAAAAAAAAAAAAAAAATCTGAGATTTCGGCAAGATATCGCTGAGTTTTTGAATCATGCAATAGACTAGAGGATTCTGAAGAGCAGAGCATGTGAGGAATTGGATAAATTTGTCGACTCCATGCCATATGCAGATCCAATGCTAACTTATAGAAATTCTCATGCTATAACTATGTTGGGGCAATTGGTAATCGCCACAGCCCTCATAGTGATGTCAAAGGGCACAACCCATTGCATTGTGGGGGTGGTTGCATTCCATTTATTTTTGGCGTTCTTATTTTTCCCTTATGTTTTACTTTTCTGTATGGGGGGTGGTTGCACAGTCTCGTCATTGTATAAATGAAAGGATGAAAGATGAGAGTAAAAGGAAAGAGGCCCAACCCACAAAGGTAAGGAGAAGCTCAGCTACATGGATCCTTGCCCTCCAATATGCTCTACCTAAGGTCATACTTAGGATAAGACTGAGATTATGCATGTCATTCCTCATCACTTCACCTACGGTTATTTTAGGTCTGCCCTTAGCTCTCTTAGCTCCTTCAGTCTGAATCAAGTCACTCCTCCTTACTAGCTTTCTCGCATATCCATCTTGACATCCTCCTCTCAGCTGCACATAGCTTCTCTATATGACACCTCTTAAACTGCCCAACATTCTGCCTCATACAACATAGTTGGTCACATAATAGTTCTATAAAATTTTCCCTTAAGTTTCAAAGGGATACGCCGGTCACACAACACTTCGGACGTACCTCTCCACTTCATTCATCCCAGTTTGATTCTTTGTGAAGCATCATCCTTTATGTCACATTTATTATGGTTGACCCCAGATTTCTAAAGCAGTCACTTTGTGGGATTTCTCTCACAATTTTTGTTATCTATCATAGAGTGGCTAAAGCTACACATCATACTCCTTCGATTTACTAATCATAATACCTTTTGTTTCTAAGGTTGAGCTTAATAGCTCCAACTTAGTGTTAATTCCTGTTTTATTCTCATCCACTGAGACAATGTCTTGGTGGGATCTCGTTTTTTCTTTTAGCAAGACGAGACCACTGGCGAGGTGTAAAAAGGACAAGATCTCGCTTGCCACTTAACTCTGCAAGACTTGGTTTCGGTCCAAACTTGGTCCAACCAAGGGATATAAAAGCAAGATTTTGACCTCAAGCAAGCAAATCTCGCTGAATCTCGCTGGTTTTGCCTCTCTACTTTTTTTAGGGGAAAACACCATTAAGTTGGGATTTGGTGCTTCTTCTGAAGATATTTATTCTTACAGTCATTGAAGTAGGGCTCTTAGCATTTTTGTGGTGACTTTTCTTCTCAAGAACCCCTTTTAGGTAAAAATTTCTTCCCAAACCTTGTTATTCAATCAGAGCAAAACATGCTTCAATATCAGCATCAATAATATGGAAGCTATGATGATATGACCCCACACTCATTTCAGTACTAAGAGTCGAAGTCTTTAGGATGGTGTCTAAATGTCTAGTTGTCTACTATATCAATGTTAGTTATTACTAATATTTACTTTATGCAGCTACGTTGTTACTTGTTATGTTGCTTATCTTATGTCATTTCAAATTTCCAATATATGTGACTCATCAATCATCAGTAGTAATAGATGATGTTTTTTATATTATAATGATTTTGTTGTGTGAGAATGATGATTGTGGAAGGTGGATTGAGGAATATATCATACTACGTGAAGGGTCCGAAGAGTCACTGACTACTTACATAGGGTACAAAGTCGAAGTACCATTTTGAGTTTGATTTTTAAAAAACTGATGTTTCCATTGTGTTTAGAATGCTTAAAATAGGGTAAATACAAAGTTTAGAGGTTACAAAGACCATATGTCCACAGACCAACTAGTGAGTTGAACGCGAAAAAAATACATGATCTCAGAGAGATCTCGTCGAGATATCGTTAGATCTTGCTTATTTGGGAGAGCGAGATGGGTGAGAGCAAGATCTTAAACCTTGTCCATGATCATAGTCGTCATGGTGTCGAGGTGACCCAAGGCATTGAAGGAGGTCCAAACAATGCGACACCAACAAGGAGACTAAGGCGTCCAAGGCAAAAGTTCATTTTGTTTACACACCTCTCTGAGGCTCCCCCCTAGATGTCCTAACTTTCAGCCATGGTCTCCTCTCCACCAGTGGGCCTTGCCACAGGAACCCCCTCCCCGGCCACCCTCACCCAATCTTCCAGCCCCTCACTGTCACACCCTCAGCTCACCCTCCCCTCCCTTTCCAAGACCTTATGCTTCCCTCTTTAGTCCCCCCTTCGTTCCCCGCGAAGGGAGGTTTCTCCCTCCATTTTGTCCCCCCCTTCTATGGTCGATGACAAGATCGTTGGTGTTTGTCCGGCAGGCTTGCTTGATAATGAGATTTCTAAATGGAAGAATTGTTTGATTGGTTACTTTCTCGGCAACAGACCCCCCTTCAATATAGTTAATTTCTCTCTTTAATCAGAGGATGTTTATATACTTATCTTTCAGACAATGCATTATTCATCTTCAACTTCTCAGATGAAGGTGATAAACTGATTGCCTTGGAAGGCGGCCCTGGCAGGTTGGGAGGAAGCCGATTTTCCTATGACAATGGGATTAACACATGCAGCTCAGCAAGATGGACCTGTGTACCACCCTCTTTGGATTTCACTTCCCAATTTGCCTCTCCATTTTTGGTGTGAAGAAGGCTTAAGCATCGTTGGATCAGTAGGACATCCCCTACTTTGATATTAAAAAAAAAAAAAAAAAAAGATGGACTAGCGTTTGCTCGAATCTGTGTAGAAATTACTGCTGACACCATTCCTCCATCATCTGTAACTATCACAGACGATAAGGGCTTCTTGTTCCAGTAGATCATTAAATATTAATGGCTGCCCCCTCAATGTTTGATTTGCCAGAGTTTTGGTCATCACACTAAGATTTGCACATCCAAGATCTCTCCCGCAAACATTGGACCTGAATCAGATTCTGGTCATGTTCCCTTTAATGATTTTGAGAATGTTCCGGTTCGAACTACTTCCTTCCCCCCCTTGCCACCCCAGAGCCTCCATCAGCTGCGACAACAACCGTGGTCGACGGAGGAATGGAAATCAGTGGCTTATTGGGAATCACTCGTCGCTAGCTACTGGTTCCCCCCGTGGTCTATCGGTCACTTCGAGGGACTCTTCCTTTGGTCCGATGGATCCTTGCGAGCTTCTATCTACTGGTACTAACCGATTTGTGGTTCTCCAAGCCACCTCGGGCTCGGAGATGGACAAAGATATCTTTGGCATGCCGCCTATGGTATCCTCTGTGTCTTGTCGAGCGATTGGTCCCCATCACCTGTCTTCTCCTTCTGGCACCTCCACTAGAAACCCTGCCGTTGCAGAGACCCCCTTTCCCTCCTTACACAAATTAGGTAACTCCTCTGCTACCTCACCTCATCCGGCCGACTTACCTCCTCTTTTACCACTTCCCTCTACCTTGGTGGGACCCCCTTTCTCTTCCCTTGTCTCTTCAAGAACTCTCCACTCTCCTTCGGTCCAACCAACCCAATCGCCTCCCAACCACTCCACCCAAACTAACCGAGCTTTTGACCCAAACCGTCCATCCACCTATTCCGTTCTTGTCAACACATTCAACTCGCCTGACACTCTGAATCTGCCCATCTCTTCGGACCCTCTTCTTAACCCAACTTCTTCGGGGAACTCATCTTATTCGCCTGTCTCCACTGCTACCCTTCAGTCCCTTTGGGCTCTTGCTACTGGCCTTAGCTCTGAGAATCTCTGCCTGACCCCTCTGGGTAGGCCTGTTGCTACCACGCCTGCCATTTATCATCACTCGCCTCTAGCAAACTCTCTAAATTGTCTGCCATGCGACGCCTCTCATCCCTCCTCGCTGTCATCGCTTGCCTGCAGTAGCCAATCTTATCCCTCTGGCTCGGCCCTCCTGGATGGGAATGTCAGCGTCTCCGACTGTCCTCTGCAATCCTCGACAACTACATCTCTAGTGAGTTCTCCAACTTGGTGTTTGGCCCATATGATTGGGCTCCCCTTGCCACGGCTTCATCAAATTGCTCTCTGCTGGTTGTCTTCTCTAACGGGTCTTCTTTTGGTTCTCAGCTTTTGATTGTTGAAGCATACTCTCTTCCACCTACCTTTGCCGTGCTCCCCACTGCCGAAGCCAACCTCCAGTCACCCTCTTCAGTTAGTCTGCTTTGCAAAGGTTAGGATGCTTCCCTCAACTCTCAGCTTCCTCACTCCCCTCATTCTAGGTCTGCTAGAAGCTCCCCTTCTAGTCCTATCCCCTAAGATGTGGTTGTTAGCAAGGATTAAAGTATCGGTCGCCATATCGGTCAGTCAAAATTAAGATACGTATCAGAGGGTATCGTATCGGAGATACGTTAAGATACGCTAAAGATATGCATATAAATGGATAGGAAACACTTATGTAAACACCTTTGCATAAAAAATTTGTTAAAAAAAGCTATTGATAACATGAATTATGCATAAACGCTAAATTGAGGGTATCGCACCAAGAATTCAAGGTTTGTAATTGTACTAACCTTGATTTCCACTTTAGTTAGAAATATGGCTGGCAGCAACTTTGAAACGAAAGCCCCTCAAAAAATCGTGTTTTTCTAAAAAAAGACCCACCTTGGCCATTATATAACCGTAGAGCTGTGTATCGGTACGTATCGTACCGCATTGATATGTACTTGTCAATATATACCGATACTCACTGATACATATCGAAACGTACATTTTACCTCGATTTTATAGTTTTCATAGAGTATCGGTGTGTATCAGTGCGTATCGTATCGTATTGGTGCGTATCGGTATGTATCGTACGATATATATCGATACGAAAAGATTTTAAAAATTCAATGTATCGTACCGGTGTGTATCGTATCGGTCGGCTAAATTTAAGATACGTATTGGAAGGTATCGTATCGGTATTGGAGATACTTTAAACCCTGGTTATTAGAGACTTCTCTTCAAGCTCGACTCCCCTCAAAGAGTACAAAAGTCGTAACAAAAAGAAAACCACTTCAGGCAAGTCGACAAGGAAATCGAAGAAAGGTATCAACTCTAAAGAGCGTTAGTTGCCCATCTCTCCATCTCAATGATCTCTTGGACCATATGGAATGTGAGGGGCCTTAATTCTCCGCTAAGCTTGCAGATATCCGATCCCGCATTAAGTCCTCTCATTCTGACATATTCTGCTTGCTTGAAACCAGAGTCTGAATCAAACGCTTCCAGTCTCACTTCTAGTATTGCCACATCCTGTAGCTTCATCAACAATTATCCTTCCTGCCTCACTGGTCGGATTTGGGTTCTTTGGAATCCTGTATAGCTCTCCATCATAGTCACTTCCTCTTCCCCTTAATGCATCTATCTCTCCATTTCTAATGCTAATGGTATTTTTAGTTCTTCATTCACTTTGATATATGCTCATAATTGATTTGCTGACGGAACTTCTCTTTGGAATGACCTTCGTTCCCTTTTATCTTTAGTAGGCTCCCATCCTTGTGGCATAGGTGGGGATTTCAATGTCAGATTCAGTCACAAAAAGCTTGGTGGTTCCCCCATTGACTCTGACTCTGTCCATGCTTTTAATGATTGCCTTGATGACATAGCAATGAATGATTTAAGGTGGTCTGGTGCAAAGCTCACTTGGCCTAATCGCAGACAACGGCTTAATAGAATTGCCTGCAAATTGGACAGAGCCTTTGTCAATGAAGCTTGGCTATCCTCCTTTTCTTCTTCCCATGCATCCTTCGATCTCCTTGGCATCTCTGATCATAGCCCCATCTCGGTCTTCATCTAGCCTTACGCTTCCTTTGGGCCTAAGGCTGTCTTTGGTATCATTTTTCTTTTTTATTGTTACCTATTTGACAAAAATCATTAATGAAAACCATTTTTTATTAAAAAATAAAAATGGTTTAGTAACTACTTGACAAAAATGGTTTTTTGTGAGAAATAGTTTAGTATCTCTATGTGTAAAATGGTTTTTTGAACAAATGGGTGAAGAGATTCTCTTCACTCATCTTCTTTATAACTCCCTTTCTCTACTTCCGACTGAAGAAGATGGGGTAAGGAGCTTGGATTTCTAATTACAAAGCAAATGACTACTTTACCCCTCCATATTGGGACTTTAAGTACATGCTCATTAAAGTTCAGAGCAAAAATAACTGAAAATCAATTATGGCCAAAACACATAAATGACTCTTGATCTCTTTTTGGTTTTTGTGTTTTATCATTTTTTTTTAAATAGAAGCAAGCTCCATAAATGATACCAAATGGAGTCAAAACCATTTTTGTGAACAAAAATCAAAATATACCTAAGCCCTTTAAATTTTTTGACATGTGGACTCCCCATCATAAATTCCTTCCTTTAGTTAGAACAGCTTGGTCTAAACCGGTCTATGCATTCTCCTCCCCTCTATTTGCCTTTGTAAGGAAACTAAAAACTGTTAAAATGGCCCTCAGATTCGTGAACAAATTTGGCAACATCACTTCCCTTGTTTCTTCTTGCAAAGACAAGTTGGCTTTGGTTCAATCTAACCTTTAATCGGATATTCATAATTCTTCCCTTGCCTTCGAAGGGAAGAACCTTTCCTCTGAGCTCCTCTCCCTGATGGCTCAAGAGGAAAGCTTTCTTCGTCGGGAATCTGGGATTAAGTGGCTTGAGCTTAGAGATTCTAACTCTGCCTATTTTTATCGCTCCCTTTAAGCTAGATCCAATGCCAACTCCATCCAAAGTCTCTCCGTTGGGGACAAAACTCTCTTCCTCTCCTTTGATAGCATCAAATCTGAAGCTGTGAATTTATTTTCTAAGTTATTCAATCGCCCCTCCTCTTCTTCTCCTCCTTGATAAATTTGTTCCTTCTCATCTCCTTCCTTCCCTTGAAGCAATTCCATCTAATGAGGAAATTTTGTCTGCTGTACACTCTTGCAAGCCTAACAAACCCTTGGCCTTGATGGTTTTAGCATGAGTTTATTCACTTCTTGTTGGGATATCATTCAATAGGATTTTATCAAGGCCATTTGTAGCTTCTTTTTTTACCCTAGCCAAGTCAAACGAGTCAACCACACCTTCCTTTGCCTCATTCCCAAGAAAGAGGGTGCCTCCTCAATGGCGGACTTCAGACCCATCTCCCTTTGCAATCTCCTTTATAAATTCATTGCCAAAATCTTGTCCAACCGAATCCTGTTTTTCATTGATGATCTTGTCAGCCCTAATCAGTCTGCTTTTATTGTGGGGTGAAGTATTTATTGATGATAATATCATCCTTTGTCATGCAATTGTGAGAGACTTTGACGGGAAATCTCATTCTCCTGCTGCTCTTCTTAAGATTGATATCCATAAGGCCTTCGGCTCCATCAGATGGGACTTCACTTTCTGAGGTTATGCTCTAGGTTTCTTTCCCTTCTGTCTTTGTCCATTGGATCCATTCTTGCATCTCCTCCCCCTAGTTTTTTTTAGCTCCTCCAATATGAATCTGATCGCTCCTTACTAGGGTGTCCTTAGGCCTCCTTTGAACATGGCCATACTACCTCAAACGACTTTTGGAGCATGTCATTGATCAGGGCAATTCCCAAATCAGCTCTAATATGATAATTCCTTAATTTATCCTTCCTAGTTTTGCCACACATCCATCTTAACTTCTTCATCTCAGCTACACATAGCTTTTATATATGACACTTTAACTGCCCCACATTTTGTCCCATACATTATAGCTGGTCGCATAAACAGTCTTGTAGAATTTTCCCTTAAGCTTTAAAGGTATACGCGGGTCACATAACACTCCGGACGCACCTCTTCACTTTATCCCACTTTACTTCTTGTGAAACATAATCATCTATGTCACATTCTTTATTTATGGTTGATCTCAAATATCTAAAATAGTCATTTTGTTGTGTCTCTCTCTCCTCAATTTTCACCATTTCATTATCCATCATAGAGTGGCTAAAGTTGCACATCATATATTCCATCTTCGATCAACTAATCTTAAAACCTCTTGTTTCTAAGGTTGATCTCCATAGCTCCAACTAATGTTAATCCTTGCTTTAGTCTCACCCACTAAAACGATGTCATTGGCGAAGAGCATACACCAGGGGGCCTCGTATAGAATGTTCTTGGTTAACTCATCCATGATAAGCGCAAACAAAGAGGGGCTTAAGGCCGATCCTTAATGTAACCCAATCGTAATTGGGAATTTTTTGCCTAGACCTCCCACAGATTTCACACTAGTTATCACTCCCTCATACATATCCTTATATCCACATATGTGCTTGACACCCCTCTTTACCAGGGCATACCAAATTCCTTGCAAAAAGTGAAAAAACTTCCACAAATGCAGCAAATAATTCCTGTAGATGTGTTCTAGTACTGCTGATTACCTTGTTCCACAAAGATATGAGAGTGATTTTGATGTGGAACCCGGGGCACAGAACCCTATCTGGGTTCGCTTATGGGGTCACCTAATGACAATAGGCAATAATAAGAAGACAATCGCAATCTTGTAAATATATTGAAGTTTATCAAGAGATGGCAAGGCTGTAATTAACCAAATAAGGAAAGATCACTTGATAGACATGGAAGGACACAAGGGAAATTATTATTATTTATTGTGTAGTGTTCGACTTGGAAGTGAATCAAAAAATGGGCAGGGAGTAATAAAGGAGAAAAGGAGGGGTATTTTGGAAAGTGGGGATAGAACCAAAAATAAGTGAAATTGTGCGAGGAGGAGGGGAAAGGTTATTTTCTACAAAGAGGAAAAGAGGATGAGACAATACTAATTAGGACTAAAGGATGAAATAGAGTTAAGAGAGACGAGGGGACTATTGAAGGAAAATAAAATAATAAAGCAAAGCAATCACAAATTGTGGGGTTTGGGTTGTCTTCAACCTTCGATACCTGCGGACAGAAGCGAAGAGCTGGAAACTAGGACCTCACTAAGGTTGTTTTTCACTCAACATTGTTCCAATGGAGTTGACATTTTGGGACAGCCTCTATATACTGTAGCCCTATGAAACCCAAGTGATAGCCCAGCAATGCAGCACTCGACCCTTCAAATAAAGCTTCCTGATGGTGGTAAGACTTAGAACCAATTTATCTAAAGACTTCAAATCACTTGGTAGAGGGATGATTGGGGCAGGGAAATTGGGGTTTGAATCACCATAGTAGCAGAAAATAGAAGGGAAGAATGAAGAACAGAAAGAGGAAGAAGAACGTGGATGGGGAAGAAGCACACAACCAGCCATGCAGTCTTCATCCAAACTCAATTTTCATTTATTCTCATCTGCAATGTTGTTGGTTACAACCTTTTATGTAAAGATGGATATTATACTCTTAACTAAACTCTAAAACTAAAATGTAATGGAATACCACTACGTAGTCTATTCGAAGTAAAACAAAAGACTACAAGATAAATCCAAGTAAATAAATCTAAATAATTAAATAAACTCCAATATCTTACTGGATCAAAACTAAATTGGACCTGGTTCACTTCATCTGGGTTCCCAAATGGGTTTGGGCTGGTCCAAGGAAGTGCTCCTGCATCAGATTTGGCAGAAAATTACAAAAAAAAAACCAAGGCTTTCTAGGAATTTTCCTCTTCGGATCAAAACTGTGACAACAAAGAAATGGGTTGAGGTTTCGATTGAAACCATGCATTTTATACAAAAGGTTTGTATTGTTTCAGCAATTGAAACCCAATGAATAGGAATAGAAATTTTGAACATTGATTATAGTTCAAAGCATTGGACAATGAATCTATTAGAAATTTTGTTACATTCAATGTCTTCTCAGTATGCAAGTGTTTTCTTTTTAGTTCTATCACTCTATTCTTAAGTCGGCTTTATTATTGCTGATCTTGGTGTGGTAAAGTGATGTAGAATCGAGGCTGAACCGAGTTGATGACCCTTTCGGCAATCTTGACCGAGACGAACCGGGTCTGGTTGGATTTTTGATTTTAGTAGAATCTTTTAGGATTTATTTTATTTGGGAAATATTTAGTTATTTTATTTTGGAGGATATTTTGCAATCTTTTATGTTGGTAGTTGTTATACAAGTAGGGAGTTACCAATTCGAATTTTGTTTAGTTTCTAATTTTATTAGTCTAACTTTCAGGAGATATTAGGAGATTTTACTTCTATTTCAGTTTAGTTTTTAATTAGGAAGTTTTAATTTCAGTTTGGTATAAAAAGGCATGTAACCCAACTTGTGAAAGAGATTTTGAATGATGAGTTGGATTGAAGGTTTTTAGTGCTGGGTATGGTGCAAGTCGTGTGACCTCTTTCCCCCCCTATTCTTCTCTTCTCTCCTGTAACTCTGAGTTCAATCAGGGATTTCTTCCCTTTCTCTACAGGCCCTCCATCATAAAGAGTGAGTACAAAGTTGAAAGCCAAGAGAAAGCAGACTAAAGCTGAGATAATAAAGACAATAATTCCTTAATGAAATTAAAGTTGTAAGGGTTGTACTGAACAATTTTGTTAGTTAAGTTGGTGACATTTTGTAGGAACGAAAAAATGAACTTGTACTTCGGGTATAAATCTTTCTATACAGTTAATTTTGGGTTTCCTTTTCATTTTTCCCATTTTTTATAGCAATTGATGATGCGTCTGAAATGTCATATCTGTTCGTCTTAATTTTAAAATACAACCATGGTTTTAAGTCTCGATATGTATCAACTGGTACGGTCACATGCATATTAGGATCTCTTGTCGTTACAATATAAAACCGACATGTAAACATGTTTATGTACAGAATTGTATTGAAACCAATATGTTACTGATTCGAACAGATGCGCCACTGATATGGGCTCATACGCTCTATAAACAGGCTGTCAAAGCCCAAACAAATCCCAAATTTGAAAGCTTTTCCTACTCTTAATTTTTTTTTTGTCAAAACCTAATTGGATCCCATCTACTCTCAAAAACAACTTGGAGGATGTGATTAAACAAGCAAAAAGTTGCACTTTCCATAATCACGGAGATTTATGTTTTCAATATTCTTGCTTAGTTGTTTCTTATTACTTATTGGCAGGTTTGATATTTCACTTGCCAGAAAATTTGATTCACATGGTTGTCACGAAGGCATAGATAACCTGACATTGGCTTATTTATGGTGCAGATACTTAAAAACTCTAGTTTTGCATATATCATAACATATCCATGCATATCTTGTGTCTCTCTGATATGTCTCCGAGTTGTTTTTTAAAACCATCTATCTGATGTGCTGCCTGATACTGATACTTGAGACCTTGAATACAACCCAACAGTACTAAAAGGAGGATTGAAGAGCCTCGTATTGGTCATATTAATACTCTATAACACATGGTTCTGGATGTGGTTTCCTACTCATATTTATCTTACATTTTTTGTTTTGCATATTTTGGTACAATATTTTAAATGGATTATTTGTTTCATTTACTATTTGTAGGTAGCCGCCGGGAAGATGATTGGACGTGTCCAAGTTGTGGCAATGTCAATTTCTCTTTTAGGACAACATGTAATAGGGGTAACTGTACCCAGTCCAGGCCGGTTGATCACAACTTAGTAAGTCTTGTATATGTGTGTATATATATATATATATATATAATTCCATATTTTGGTTAATCAGAATGAGCTTCATCTCATGATCATGACAAGGTCCTTGCTGTACGCGGCCCTCTTTTTTGTGAATATGTATTCGGGGCTTGTGCTTTTTCATCTTTTTGTTTTTCCGGCTTGAAACTATAATGAAATTTCATATTTGCCATTAATTACCAACTGCAAGGAAACCAAAATCGCTCAATAAGAGTTTGTATACTGCCAATAAGAAAACTCTGTTGAATCAGTGGTTCTACTACTGGATGCTCCTGTATAAGCATGTCCATGTTGCTCTGATGTAGTACTATATCTGAACCAAAATAGTAGCCAGTTGACAAGGATCTAGTCTCAGAGGATAATTTAGATGCAAATAATGAAGACTAGGAGTGAAATAAGACAGCAACAATGGAGGAAAAACAAAACAATACAGCAATTTCCAGCCCAAAATTAGGGTCTAGAAAGTAGTTAATAAATCACAAACAGTCTCTGATTTCAAGAGTTAACTTGAATCAACAAATGGAGGTAAAAAAGTAACTATGTGAACACAAAAAGTAACTTTTTCCAGATCTTGAGAAGGGAAGGGCAGAATTGGTATTTTGTAAATATTTCAAGATCAAGTCATCAAAAAGGGCCCAAATTTGAATCGCTATCCAAATTAGGGTTCTTGAATGCCTGGTCAAAATTTGAGTTCAATCATATGGGTGAATTTCCAAAAAAGTGTGACATCTAATCTTCTAGAAGACTTCAAGAAATTCAAAGAAAACTTGAAGAGCAATACTTCTTGTTGGATGAGGTACATGACGAAAGAATAAAAAAGAAAGATGAAGAATTGAGATGCCATAGATGTGGGTGGGATGGCTATCTCAACCTGGGCCTCTCTTCCATAGCTTTATCAATTGTTGAAGAAATCCTCTAAATTTTGGGAGCACAAAGTTACAATTTCATTCATAAATTTGTGTACGCATGGTTTAAAGTATCTCTGATACAATACGATACCATCCGATACGTATCTTAAATTTAGCCAACTCATCGGCGATCAATACTAGTACTTTAATCCTTGATCTTTAGCATATCTTGGCATATCTCCGATACGATACAATACCCTCCAATACGTATCTTAAATTTAACCGATTGATACACATACTATAATCCTTGCGTGTACCATTTTGTAGCCCCTTACAAATTTATATAGATGACTCAAAACAGATTTAAACACTAAAAGGGAAAGGCCTAACCCAATTCTTAACTAATTGAGGAACCTAAACTGATTAGGAAACTGAAATAACAAATAAATAAACTTTAAATAGATAGAAAATGAATTAAGTATCATTTCCTACTTTTTACCCATATTGTAGGCTCATTAAAGTGGCCTATTACAAATAAAACTCATGGGATCAAAGGGCCATAGTTGGCACGGTGCCACGGCAAACCAAGGTGTTAGAGGGTTGCCTAAGTGCTAGTGTTAAGACGAACAAGGCGACCAAGTGTTATTTTTTATTTTTCATTTTTTTTAATATTATTAAGTATGTTACATATACCTTATATAATAAAAAATCAACATTAAGCCACACCAAGTCATAAAAAATCAACATTAAGTCATATCAAATCATAAAAAAAATCAATATTAAGTCATAAAAAATCAACATTTCGAGAAATGTTCTTATTCTATAACGAGCTTGACTGTTAAACTGATTTTATTTTCACATAAGACTTTGTATTAGGTATAACACAAAACCAGCTCTTCAACGAGTCTAAAATCACTTTAATCTGAGTTGTAATGACAAAGTTATGTTCTGGTCAAACTCATTTTAAAGTTTGTGAATGCTGTTAAAATCTCCTGATTGAAAATAATTTTATGGACATCAAAACAAAAAATTATTTTACTAGACTGTTGATTTTTAGCAATGTTTTACCATGATAAGATTTATAAAATTTTCAAATGAGAAAAACCCTGGTTAAAAAGTCTTATGTAAAAATAAAATCATTTTTTAAGTCAAACTTGTTATAGAATAAGAGCATTTCTCGAAATGTTGATTTTTTATGATTTGATATGATTTAATGTCGATTTTTTATGACTTGGTGTGGCTTAATGTTGATTTTTACCAGACTATTGGTTTTTAGCAATGTTTTACCATGATAAGATTTATAAAATTTTCATATGAGAAAAACCTCAGCATTTGAAAGTTGAAAGTCACCCCTACAACCAGAAATCCAGATTTTGTTCTTCAACTGGGGTGTTGACTTCTTATCCTTTTGGAATTTGATTTTTAAACTATTTTTATTGGATTCAAATAAGGAGGTATTTGCTTATTTATGAATAATATCTTAAGTATTACTTACTGCAGCATTGGCGGCGCCTTGACAACAATGGGCCCAACACAAACATAACCCAACCCAAGACTTATTTCCAATAATATAAACCCTTTAAGTGATTTATCTACATCATGCCCCTTGCTTGCATTATTATTATTTAGTTATTATTATGTACACTTGAACATGTAGTCACTCGTCAAAATTGTACTCTAGTACTAATCACGATAAGGAAGAAAATGGAAAACATATGGTATGGATATGCCATGTTACTATACATAAGATATGTTGGAAGGGTTGTCTGACTCAACCCTCTGCAATGTCCCCAAATGGGCTGATGATTCATCTAGTTTTAATAACTCTATTAGAGAGAAACCCCATTTTGCCTTATCTTATACCCAATAGACACTTCATATATGTAGATATTTTCTTAACCTTTCATTTTGAGATTCAATGCGGATGGTTTTCTTCTATTTTTCATGATGACATGAGCTGTTGGTTCTGCCATGTGTTTTCCTTCACTTATTTTTAATGTTCAGAAGTCCAGAAATTTTTTTTGCTACCACACAAGTTATAATTAAAGAAGGGCTTTGGTTGCAAGTTTAAACTAACCTTTGCCCTCTTTCCAGAAATCTGCCACAAAGCCTGTTCAAGCCCCTCAGATTTACTCTTCATCAGCTCCCTATCTAGGTTCCGGTGCACCCTCTTCATTGTATCTGGCTGTTCCACCATATGGTTCTTCACTCTTTAATGGAACATCTCTTCCTCCATATGATCTTCCATTCTCCGGGGGGTCAGGATATCCTTATGATTATGGGAGCCGCCTTTCATCAGGAAGCCCTTATGGACCACTGCATTTGTCTGGACCCTCTCCATATTCAAGTGGATCTATGCTAGGAACTGGTTAGTGTTCCCCCCTTTTCATGGTGAAAGATACATTTATTGTTTTTCATTTTTTGTCAGTTATATCTATTTTCTTAACATATTATAATATTTTGAGTACTCTTGCTTCAGGAGGGATGTACGGTATGCCCCCTCTGATGGACCGCTATGGCCTGGGTTTGCCCATGGGCCATGCTCCTATGGTATGTATCAAATGCCCTCCGAGTGCTGGTTGGTCACACACACACACACACACTCACAACACAGCACACTGATTCTTGTAGTAGTAGAAAATTCATGTAAAAGCTTGGGCTTGTTCTTCTGTTCAGAAGCATTGCATGCATAATTTACAGCCAGGTTTCTCATCTTAAGTGTGTGGATGGTTGAAAATTTGGATAGGGGGCAAGACCAGGAGTTTTTCCAGGTGAAAATCCTCATAAAAAGCCTGCAGGTAGGGCATTATCTCTCTGTTTGTTAATTCTGACATTATTTTACATTAGATTACTTGTGTTTGTGTGTGTTAATAACAAGTGCCTCCTTTATCCTGGTAGAGGCAACACATGATAATGACTGGACCTGTCCCAATTGTGGAAATGTGAACTTCTCATTTAGAACAGTTTGCAATATGAGGAAGTGCAGCACCCTGAAGCCAGGATCCCAGGTATGAACCACTACAGTTTGTGTATTTTCTGGTGATGCAGATAAATCATATAAAATGCCATATTTTATTAAAAATAAGCTTTGGGTTGCACTATATTATGTGTTGGGCCTTTGGTCCAATGAGTTTCATTGTAATTATCCACTCTAATGGGCCTAAATAATGGGTAGGAGGTAGGAAAACTGGATTTACTCTATCAGGTTAGTTTAAGTTGTTTTATTTTAGTTAAAGACCTTTTACATGGTGTAGGGGCTTTCCTTTTAAGTGTTCTTTGTTTCAAATGTCCTATTGACTATGTAAATTGGTTAGACGAGTTCTTACCAAGGGAGGAGTCTTCTATTTTAAATAAGATTATTGTTAGGCTATTTGCCATCGAACGAATTGATGAATGAAGAATTGGCTATTGCCTTTTGCTGCTGAGAAAGAAAGCTGCTGAGAGACTCAGTGAAGAGTGAGAAATCTAGGATTAGATAGGTTCTGATTGAGGTCTGTTGGTGGGGAATCAAAGGTCATATCCTTTTTCTCTGTACTCTGTTTACTTCAAGTAAGGGCTGTTGTCAACTGTTGTGTGCTTGCTGGAATTTATTTTAATCCAAGTTTGGGTGGGATCATCGTCTACAGTTATTGCTATTTACATGCTGTTAGTACTGAGATTTAATACACAGCAAGTGAGGTTCGCGGCAGCCCTGTTTTAGGCCTATTTGGCTGAGATCGATATCTGCTGTTGAGAGGAATCTAACCAGCAGATTCCGTCCACACTTCGGGGCATTGAAGGGCGCCCTCCAATAGTGACCTTCAACCAATGTCTCAAGCTGATCAGATCTGCTGATACAAGAATCTCCCAAATTTTGGTTTTTGGGTTTCAGATTTCACTGTTTTGACTGTGCTCAATCTGACTGTCGAAATATTGCTGTATTCTGGGGTTTATCTATTCTGTCTATTACTATTAGTCAGAATCTGGCCTCCATTGGAAAAGGTTGACTTTGACTTTATTGTTGCCCCAATTTCTGGTTTAGGGTTTTCTTGAGATCCTGTTGAAGGGGTATGAATTCTAAACCTAGGGTTCAGACTACCTACCCCCCTCCATCCGGTCTCTTAAATCCCATGGTTTTGTATCCGTATAAGCATTGCTGCATAATTTGGTTTTTCTCGACTTGAGCTGATGCTGTTATTCAATAGTATTTCACTGTTTCAGAAAATTGAAGTTCAAGACCATTTGGACTCTGGACTTCTTTCAATATTTAAAATTTTAACACTCTTCTTTTAAATTTTTTTTTTCTGGTGCAGGCTGCCAAATCTGAGAAAAATTCCAGTAAGTCGCTTTCTGGATGACAATTCATCTGGTTGGCTGGGCATTCTGATCCGATTCTAACAATCCTCCTGTTGTGCAGAACAAAAAATGCCTGAGGGTAGCTGGAAATGTGAGAAATGTAATAACCTAAATTATCCATTTAGGACCAAGTGCAATAGACAGAATTGTGGTGCTGAGAAACCATCTGAGACGAACAAGTCCCCTGCACCAACATCAGAAGAGGAAGAACAGGTTTGTTGTGGGGTGTTTGCTTTCTATATGTCCATTAAGTGCTTGACTTTGTGGTCTTACCTGTTCAAAATCTTCAGTGTAACCGGTTTGAATTTGCTATACATAAAATTGCTATCATTTTTCTTTATTACTGATATTTTTCAAAAATTTGCTGCTTCTCCTCTTTCTTTTTCATATTTCCCCCGGAGTATTTCTGTATTTTCCATTACATCCATTGATCCACAGTTGTCTACTGTTCCAGTGAGTACTAGAACACTTTGAGGTTTGAGAAGGTCCAGAGTCGTCGTTCGGCATTGCACAATTTGGGTGTCTGAAAGTCAGTCTTGTTGTCATCGTCATGTTGCAGCAGTTGTTGAGTTACTCTGCCTTCCCATGAGCAGTGTCAAACTTGTATTAGCAGAAACCTTTATGCTGGTTTTTGATACTTGGAAAATGCACTTGTGGGCTTTTTTGGATCTTTTTTTTATTCAGAACTTGTCATATGTCAGCCATATAATTTGGCGTGATTTTCTTACATGTTGGTTCTCCTGGTTTGGTTTCAGTTAGGCCTTTGTACTAAGGAAATTAACTCTATTCTAGTTGGTATGGTATGTAGATGTGAGCTAAGCATAGGATTTTGTCGGGCTGTAAATTTTGTGTGGTTTCCTTCGGGTCTGAATAGATAAATGCACTCTGATCTTGATAGAATTTGCCTTGGTCCCTCCCACCAAAGTCACCATCATTTTTCTTGCCTATTAGGGTTCCCGACTTGTTAGGATAGATAAACTTCTGGTCAGTAGCATTTGGCATGTTCAGGTTAGAAGTAAGATCCTTTCAAGCCCCCTAACCTTTTTTTTGGGGTGTGGGGGAGGAGGCAGGATTTGCGGTTTGCCTGTCGGTTTTTCTTCCACGTTCTATATCCCTGGGAGAAAGTCTAGTTTTCCATGTGGTAGTTTGTTTGGTGTTCACAAATCATTGGAAGTGAAGAGAGAGAGGGAGGGAGGGAGGGAGGGAGGGAGGGAGGACCATGGAAGAACCACTTACATGGTGGTGTCATATGGTTGACGTTGCCCAAAAGTGTTAGAACGTCTAAAGAACCACAAGGCAGAAATTGGAGATTTTGGGTCTGGTGGTGTAGAGTTGTTTATCCTCTTTGGTAATTGTGTGCTTCCAATTTAGGATACTATTATCTCATTATCCTCTCTTTGGTAATTGTATGTTCCAATCTAGTGATTTTTACTTCTGAATTAAGAGTAATTTAAGTCTGCTAGTGCTGAACGAGGCAAAGAGTGGATACTGTGTCTTGAACTTGCAAGTTTGCCCTCCTATAATACCATGATTGGCTTTGGCTGGCCGGATTTGAGTTTACTTTGGCAATGCCCTCCAGAATTTGATTGTAGGTGGTCTGGAAGGAATTCACTATGGATACTCGGTTCCGAGTTGATCTGAGATTGGACAGCTGACCGACTTAATCTGCTGTCTGTCTGCCTGATACCTAACCTTTTTGCGAACTGATTTATGATCCTGTATGCTCTAAAGACTGTTCCTTTCTCGTTTGTTTCTCATACTCGAGGCCTTGTTCCTGGCACTTGTGTTGTTTCTGGGAATTATATGTTTCTTCTGCATAGCCTATTGTAATCATGAAGATTACTTATTGGTGGGGATAAGTGGTAATTCAAGTCTTAGTCTTGCATTTGGTTGAACTCCTTGGAGGATGCATGAGAAGGAAAAAGATGTGGGAGAGGAGAATGAGGAAAAGGCTTTCCTTCATTCATTCTGTGTTAACTCCTACTTCGGGCTATGTTTGATTGGAAGGGAAATTTTAAGAAGAGGGAAGTGGAATTTTTAAACTTAAAAAAAGGAACTTTTTGTAATCGTTAACTTATGTGATGGTATAAATTATTTATTTTTTACCATTTTTAGCAATGATACGATTTACATGTAATTTTATTTGACATTTTATAGCAAAGGGTTTTGGATGCAAAGTAAAGTAAAATTTATTAACTAAATATGAAATGATTTGGAGTTAGTGATACAAGGGATTATGATTACAAATATTTTTTTTTTTTTTTAAAGTTTGAAAATTTCCTTTCCCTTCACTTTAATTCACCTTACAAGTTACAACCAAACACAGAGCCTTATTGAAATTACTTTCTTAGAATCGTTCTTGGGTTTCGTACCCTATTTTTATTCACTTTTTGTGATAAATGTACTAGGAGAGATGTTAATAAAGCATTTGTATGTCCTAAAATTCAATCATCTATGATTTCTTTAACAGTGGTAGACGGTAGGCCATGTTCATGGTCTTTTTCAGGGTTACTCTCAAGGGTTTGATACGCCTCTTTATATATATATATATATATATATAATTTTTCTCAGGTACGACTCTTTATGTATAACAGGTACGGAGGTGGCTTGTAACCTAGGGGGCTCGGGCTGTGTGACTTGGGATATATCAAACCAGGGCCAAGCTTAGTGCGAGACAAGCTTGGTCTTATTTTTATAATTTTCATGGCTTCTTATTGAAAAAAAAAAAAAGGTCACAAGTTATTCTTAACCTAAATATTATAAATTTAATTGGGTGAAAACCCTAGATGTGCAACCCATACTAGCAAGCGTTCTTTGTCCCAAATTTAATATATTAAGTCAATTGTATACATTAATTGAAGAAATAGCCAAAATGATACTTCTATAGGTATATTTACATCTTGACATATTTTAATGGCAAAATGGTCGCGGTACGTGCAGTAAAATAGGTATGCGGAACGTCTGGAGCCTCGTGAATGTTCATGTAAGTGATATGATTGAAACGTGTTAAATATGTTAATCTTGCTAACAGAGTTGTAAACAATTACAATGTTTAATATTATTAATATTTGAATAAATAAATAATAAAAATCCCAATATAAGCAGATTCCACCTTTGATTCCGCTTAGAAATCTGTCTCTCTCCTTGTTTCTTCTTCAAAGCCGTTCCTTCTTTCCTATTCCTTTTTGAGAACTCTCCAGTTTAGTTGAAGTTTTGTTTACCAATCTCATTGAAGATTTGCATCCATGGTAAATTCTCATAGGTTAATAATATCTACCCAAGAAATAATCATAAAATTCTAGATATTCAAGGGCTTTGTTTACTTGATAAATTCAAATTTGTCCTCTACCATACATGCAAACTTTACTGTCCAAATCCCTTCTTTAATGATTAATATATAAACATGGTATTTGGATATGTGTGGCCAAGTCTCTCATATGCTCAGTGCCTGAAAATAGTTATGTTGATTTTTTTTCTTATCGAGAGAGAGAGAGAGAGAGAGAGAGAGAGAGATTTCCCAGCAGTAGAATCAAAGGAGTCTGCTTATATTGGATTTTTATTTTTTATTTATATAAAAAAAATATTAAACAAGTTAATTAATCACGTTCGTCATCTCTCCACCCTAAAAACTAGGAATTAGTTACAATTTAAAAAACTAATAGATGGTTTAGATTAATCTAATATTAAATAGGCGATTAATATTAAAAGAAAGTGAAAATAATATTACAATACGTACGTACTGCTATCACTCGCCCTATTTTAATTACCTTTCTATTTTATTGTTTGGACATTTTTTCTTGAGTGTGAGCACACTTTGACTGTTCTTTATGCATAGGCATGCTAGTGTTTTCTTTAGAACTCAGAAGTTGAATCTGACTTTTAATTGCTCCACGATCAATCACCAAGCACCATTTTTTTTGTTTTAAAATGGTATTTTGACATAAATTGAAAAATCTTTTTTTGACACGAAACATCTGAGGTTGAATGACTACCAAACATAGCCTATCTTAAAAAGAGGAAGATAATATTTGAGAAGTTTTTGACTTCAATTGTTGGCCCCTCTACGTTGCTTCAGCATTCCATTTAAATAGTTTCTCAAATTTCAGAAACAGTTTTGGTAACCGTTCCCACCTTTTCATTCTTTAAATTTTCGAGTGAGAATGTTTGTAACTGCAAGACACCAGATCAAGGAAACGGCTTGGTATTCAACACATAATTAAGGCAAAATGGTCGCGGTACGTGCAGAAAAATAGGAATGCAGAACGTTCGGAGCTCAATGAATGTTCACGTAAGTGATATGATTGACACGTGTTAAATATGTTAATCCTGTTAACAGAGTTGTAAACGGTTACAACTCTGTTTAATATTATTAATATTTAAATAAATAAATAATAAAAATCCCAATATAAGTGGACTCCTCCTTTCATTCTGCTTAGAAATCTCGATCCTCTCTTTCTCTCTCTCCTTGCTTCTTCTTCAAAGTTATTCCTTCTTTCTTCTTCCTTTTTCACCGCTCTCTAGTCTAGTTGAAGTTTTATTTACCAATTTCAGTGAAGATTTGCATCCATGGTAAATTCTCATAGGTTAATAATATCTACCCAATAAGTAATAATAAAATCCTAGATAATCAACAGCTTTGTTTACTTTATAAATTCAAATTTGTCTTTTGCTATATATGCAAACTTTATTATCCAAATCCCTTCCCTGAAGATTAATATGTAAACATGATTTTTGGATATGTGTGGCCAAGTCTCTCATATGTTCAGTGCCTAAAAATAGATATGTTGATTTTTTTCTTATCTCATCCTATTTTGAGAGAGAGAGAGAGAGAGAGAATTGAGATTTCCTAACAAAATCGAAGGCGGAGTCCGCTTATATTGGATTTTTATTATTTATTTATTTATTTATATAAAAAAATATTAGACAAGTTAAGTAACTACATCCGTCATCTCTCCACCCTAAAAACTAGGAATCAGTTACAATATAAAAACTAATAGATGGTTTAGATTAATCTAAACTTAACTGGACGGCTAATATTAAAAGAAAGTGAAAATAAGATTGCAATACGTACGCCCTGCTACCACTCGCCCCATAATTAAACTCTATTTCTTGCCCCCATATCTTTTGTATCTTCATCTGATTGGTTAACAACGTTGTGTATGCTTGTGAATTGTCTGATCAGAAATTTTTTTAAATTAAGGTTCCAACAATTGCCCTTCACAACGTCAACCTATTGCCCAGAAGTTTGAAGGGTTATGACCTTTCACCTCGGATCGAGCTCTTGGCGGCCAGCGAATCTGGCGGAGGCTATCGGAGGCGATCTCGGATGTCAACACTTGTCTTGTGACATGTGGACGGTCAAATCTAGAGCCCCCTCTTCTTCTACATCTTCCTTCCTCTCTCCAGTTTCAGGGTGATAGTAATGGGCGCAAGAGGTAAACTCTCTCTCTTCTTTTGCTCCTTGTCTTTTTTTCCTCAGATGTACGTTATTGAATGCGAGAGCATTTTAGGTTCAGATACCAGAACGATCTTGGCCTGTGGATTTAGAATTTCATTTAATAGATTTTAAATCGACGAATCAGGGACGTACAAGAATGTTCTCGTACGTGACCTTGATCTGTTCCTGTAAATATTGTGATTATGCTACTGTCTTGTGTGATAAAAAGCATTTCTTTTACGGTTTTGAAATCCAGAAATTTAATTCACTAGTCTATCTTTGGTGTTGATTTGATTAAGACCAAAATGCAGCCTCTTTACCCTGGTATTTTTTCACAGATGTTTGATTAGGGGCAAACAAGGTTGTAGGAGAGAGATGGTTCTTTTGAGTTTGAAATTCTTTGTCACAGAGATTGTGATATCTAGTTTTTGGATGATGAAATTATTCTATTTTGCCCTAAAGACTACCAGTCACTGGCAAATGGCCTACTCTTATAATTTTGTTCAGAGAATATTTGAAATATTTATTTATTTTTAACCCCCTTTATTTGGTTTCAGTGCTCATATCTGTCATTCTCTCTGTTTGTAAAGAAATCAGTAAGGCTATGTTTGGTTGCAAGAGGAATTAAAGGGAAGGGAAGTGAAATTTTCATACTTAAAAAAGAAATATATATAATCATTATCCCATGTGACTATATCATTACTTCAAATCATTCCATATTTGGTTATAAAATTTCACTTTACTTTACATTCAAAACCCTTTGCTATAATATGTAAAATAAAAATTACATGTAAAATGTATCATTACCATATATGGTTAAAAAAATCAAGTAGTTTATATAATCACATTGAATCAAATGGGATAATGATTATAAACATTTATTTTTTAAGCATGAAAATTTCACTTCCCTTCCCTTTAAAATCCCTTTGCAAGCAAATAGAGCCTAATTGTTATTGTGAAATTTGATCAAAATGGTTTATAGCTTTCTAAACAGATCATATTTGTGTGTTTGAGTTCCCAAAATATAACAGTTGATGTTGGGTTTTGCAGGAGAGAGAATGAAGGTTAAGATACTACGTATCCTTCCTGGCTTTATGTTGTGCTAGTTCAAACAGAAGAGAGGAAGGAGGGAGAAGAGGAAGAAGAAGAAGCAGAAGAGGGGACTCCTAGATCTGGCCATCCAGTCCTCGTTCAGTAACATACATCTGAGGAAACGAAGACGGAGAGCAGAAGAAGAGAGAGAGAGTGCTTACCTCCTCCGGCGCTGGTACTGCCAACCTGAAACAGGAGAGGAAGGAGAGAGAAGAAGAAGAAGAGGGGCAACAGAGGAGAGGAAGAAGAAGAAGAAGAGGTCTAGATCTAATTGTCCACGTGTCACAAGACATTTGTCGGCATCGAAGATCATCCTTTTTACGTACGTCAATCAGTTGTGTGTCATTATGGCGGTAAGGATGCAATCATGATCGACTCCTCAAAAATCGCTCACCTTCCTTTTAAAAAGGGGAACAAATCAGTAAAACCATTTTAACTACTGTCGACCATCTGCTACCTTTATATTGGTCCAACTCGCTTCTCCTCCCTTCCAAATTTTCTTAGGCATAGGAAAGAAATCTTACTCTCTAGACAACCAATTCC
The DNA here is from genome assembly GCF_013358625.1 of Macadamia integrifolia. NCBI lineage: Eukaryota > Viridiplantae > Streptophyta > Magnoliopsida > Proteales > Proteaceae > Macadamia > Macadamia integrifolia. The sequence continues at coordinate 32,193,340 of NC_056560.1, read as the reverse complement.
TGTTGAGGTAGAAGTCAGACCCAAAGCTTTTCACCGTTTTAGCCAAATCACTTAGAACATTGAAGTGACTCAAGTTAAATCTGACGAGTGGGCTAGGACAGACATACTCCATGCCTTCCAACTTTCCAAATTTCCAATAACGGCTGACGCGACCACTTCTTCAAGCCGCTCTATGTTTTTGGTCCAACTCCACTAATCCCTTTTCACTTCTCATTTGGATGATGAGCCCTACTCTCCTCGTTATTAGCATGATTGGCCTTAAAACAAGTGGGGAAGAACTCAATGGTGCCTCTTTTTCTATTGATGATCACAGTCGTGAGTTCACAAAAGAGTATACCTATCCTTATTATATCGAAATTTGTAGGCGTGACCAGGCCCTGTGAGTCAAAAAGAGTGCATAAGCCTTTCTTCTCTCCTAGATTTGTTGTTGCTTGATCTGTACCCATTTAGATAAGATCACCAAATTTTATCTCACATTAACCGATGCCTTCGTTGATGGCAGCCCTGCAGACCTAGCCTCTTTTGTCTTGTCTTTTCTCTACCGGGAAGAAAACTTTACCAACGGACGCGGCGGGGGGGTGGGGGGTGGGGGGAGAAGTCTACCCAATCCAAGTTGTAAATAGATTTCCGATCTTTAGCTTCATTTATGTTTCAGCTCTTGCTCCTCTAATGTCTCATCATGAATACTTTTTATTTCTTTTCCAGTTTGCCTCTTGATCGATCTTCTGAATTTACCCCTTTTCACTCATCCAAAAATGTTCTTTTCTTGTTTTCTTTGGTGGTTGAAGATTCCATGATTGACCCAGATTTGTGGGCCAGAATCCTTAACTTCTTGTGACCTTCATTTCGGCATTACTCTCGAGCACTATAGGAACAACATGTGTGGTAATGAATGCTACAATCCCCATTTCTTGGCGCGCCACTTCGGTCTATGCCAAGCCATTCCACATCCTTGTTATTAATCTTTTGACTTACAACCAACTTGATCGTCCTATCCTCTTCAATGAAGATGAAATCCAAAAAATCATTGACCTAAAAACTCTTTATCTTATTTGAATTCACACCTTATTACTTCCGATCATGCCCTAAAGCCAGTGAAGAATTCTTGAGGTGGTGGTCCTCCTATTATCAGTCCTGATAAACGCCTGACTCTGCTTCCGCAACCTCTGATCATAGTGAGAATACTAATGACGAGTGTATTTTTGGCGTGCAAAGAAAGAAAGGAGAAAAGAAACCTCTCAAGGTGGACAAAGGTAATCCTCTTTACCAATCCATACTTGCATATGAAAAGTTTTTTCACATAAAGTATGATCCAGACTGTCAAGCAATGAAGGAGAAACACCGTCAAGCTGTAGACAGGTTAGAGACCATCAATAGTCATGATTTTCTGGATAAAAATCGTCTGTTTTTCCCTTTCCTGTTTTTCTTGTGTTTTGCTAGTTGCAGATGATGACACGTGTCATCAACGGTCAAGATTAATTCAGTTGGATGAGGGTTATTACATCTAGTTTGGTTTTTAACGCAATCTTGGCCGTTCACTTAAAATAATGCCACATGTCGCCTTCTAAAGGCAGCAAAACAAGAAAAACATGGATGAAGAAAAACAGACGAATTTTTTCCTGATTTTCTCGCCCATCCAAAGAATGCAAGTAAGACTAGACGTGGTTTGACTGTAAACATGAGTCAGCTTTCACAAATAATTTGACCGTCTAATGGAGAAACAATATCTTTTGTTAGATGCTCTTTTCGCCATTGCTGACATGGCGAACGTTCAGGCCTTTGAGGCAACCAAACACATAATCTATTCCGGTTACCATGACATTGATTACAAATCACTTAGGGCCGTTTGATTTTGTTTTCGTTGTTTCTGTGTCTAGAAACAACAGAAATGGTTTTTCCCATTTCTGTTCCAAGAAACAATTTTTTTACCTAAAAAATGTGTTTGATTTTTCTGTTTCAAAAAATCGTTTTTTAGACAATGGTGTTTGATTTCACATGTTTTTGAAAACAGTTTCTTATGCATGTATCCTTAATTACAGTTATGCCATTAGAATTTTAACAAAAGGGAAAACATCATACATTTTTAAAATGAAAAAACCCAATATGATAGAGATTCAATAGGAAATATCTTTTTAAATGTAACTTAAGAAAATAGAACATAGAGTTTTCTATTACGTAACATATACTCTAACAACTAACATAAAATCATTAATGGTAGCAACTAACATAAAGTCATTAAAATCAAAACATCAAGATCCATCAATTGGAATCACAGGCATTCCCTACGATATAGCCATTTGATTTGCTATATTTATCTTCAACATTGACATCTGTTTTGTTCTTCTCTGATTTGTACTTGTAGTTGGAGCAATGAAGTCTTGATGATTAGGAGGATTTAGTTGATCAATTATATTATGTTCACAGCCATATTCATCAAAAAGATCATCTTTAATAGCTTGTTCTTTGATGTAGTTGTGAAGCCCACAACATGCAATTACGATGCTGGCTTAGTCCTCGATACAGTAACCCTTCATTTTTTGTAAGATTTGGAATCTATTTTTCAATATACCAAAGGTTCTTTCAATAACATTCTATAAGGAGGAATGTTTGTGGTTGAACAACTCCTTCGGTGCTCTTGCACCCCTTCGATATTATACACGGTTGGCAAGAAAAAAAAAGTGCTTATCCATTGACTATTGCTTCAAGGAATGGATTACCTTTATAGCATTTTTCCAAATAGAATTGCAGCTGTAGCAGTCCTGGTATTTGAATCCCATCCAAATCTCGTAGTTTCGAGCAACCGTTTGAAACTATTATAGTCACATCGTAGCTTATTCATCTTATTATGCAACTTCTCTTTTTCGAAATTGATGCTGGAAAGTTGCTTCTAGTCTTGCTTTGATGTTATTCCACCTAACCTTACTGAATGTGGAGTTGGACTTCTGACCATTCCTTACATTATCAATCATTAAGTTGGTGAATTTGTTCAATTCAGAAGCATTCCAAAGGATTGTGGTTATGGTTGGAGCAGGAGTAGGGTTTCCACTATATGACATATTGTCTTCATAAATGAAACATTAATCATGTTGAAGTCAAGAATCATCAGCTCACAATCGGATATGCATATTGAACATTCACAAGCTGGTATATAACAATGACAAAAGGAAATCTCTCAAAAGAAATAACCAAAATTTCCAAAGTGAGTAAAACAGTAACAATAAATGGAAACAAAATATCAGCAAGAATCTTATTTCCTGCAACAAATATAAAAGATAACTACTACAAAATAACTCACCAAAATAAGTGAATTCACAATAATAGAAAGTATAATCTTAACATGGAGTCAAGGATGTGACAAACAAATCAACAAAACCAACAAATTAAATAGTTTATATACATGAACCTCATTTCTTTCCATAGTATATATTTTCCTTGGATTCCTTCCCTTTTCTCATTTTAGTTTTATGGATCTATTATTTTCAAGAAAAGCATCTATGTGCACCAGCATCATTTTATATTTAATTCATGTCATGCCAAATCAACCATTGTGTGTCTTTGCTATCATGATATCACATCACCAAATCACTAGGATCAAACTCAGCATTTAATGCTAAAATAAGCATGTATTCAACCAATAACAAAGATATTTTCTGTATGGTAATAATTGTAAATAAAAGAATCCGACTTGCATAAGGAAAGCATGCCATGAAGGTAATCTTGATAAAGAATGTGTTTCTAGGAGGAAGCTGTAATGGACTCAATTGGAAAGCCCAAAATTTAGAGGGGGTGGGGGCATGAATTTAAATATTTTTCTTAGTACCATTTGGAGTTGAGAGTCTTTTGCTCTGTTTCCAAGCTCAGGCTTAGAATTCTCAAGCCCAGAGCTGTAACTCCAAGGACTTGAAAGCATTGGAGTGTTTCATGAAGGGCTTGGAATTAGGGATTTCTGGGTGGGGAAGTAATGATCCTTCTTATTGCTGTAATTGGGTTGGTGTTTCTTGCTCTTCTGGAGCCATGGAAGTGGTGAATTCTACAGATTCCAGCAGAAGGGTAGTTGGGTTGGAGCTTGGGTTTAGAAGATTGAAAGGTTCTTTATCTGAATCCTTGGCTGGTCTAGATCAAATTAGGCTCCTCAATCTCTCGAGCAATATGTTCATTGGTGGTTTACCCATTTCCCTTTCCAATACCCCAACCCTCAACTACCTTATTCTGCTGGGACACAATTCTCTTGGTGGTCCACTCAATCTTATATGCTCAGCCATGGCTTCTCTCACATCCTTGGATATCGGTTCTAACAAATCCCATGGCCCTATTTTTTATGTTTTCTCCTCATGTAGAAAACTGAGGTCTATTAATCTTGGTGCAAACTATATAAATATCTCAATCCCTAAGAGCTTCATGAACCTCAAGGCTCTATATTGTCACTCTCTAACACCAGCCTCCATAATATTTCAACCACTCTTGAGGTTCTACAAAAATTCCGTAAACTTACAACTGTAGTTCACCAGCTGTTTTTGTAATAACTAGGAAACATAAAATTGTGACTAGCTCAAATGAGGGAGATTTGTCCGGTACTTATGAATCATAATACTGACATTTTTCTTCTCTTCGACCCCTTCAAATTGCACCAAAGAACCATTAAATGGCAAAAATTATCCTTACAAATGACTAAACCATCTTACTTATATTTTCTCACATTTTTTTCCTACAATTGCTACACTAGTTCATATTTATCTTCCCCATTCTGTTCCCAAAAGTTGTGCTACTCATCCATCTTGACATCTCATCAGGTAACACATCAATTATATTTCTGTGTTGTTCCTTGGAATTGCAACATTCAACTCCAAAAACATGGTTCGTCTAACAGCTGTTTTATAAAATTCCAGCTTCAGATTTAAGAGCATGGCTGTCTTAACACAGTAAGAAAAAAAAAAAAAAAAAACTCACTAGTTCCTCCAACCTAATCTAATTGGGCATCACCCAGTTCAAACTCCCCCTCTCTGTATAGTTGACTGAACCAAGATGAAAAAAATGATCATCAATTAATTCATCAGAGAAAACTGGTTTATATAGGCTACCTAGAGGGTGGCAATTCAATTCCTTATTCGGCTACCCAAGAGGGTGGCAATTCAATTCCTTATTTTTGTCCTTTAAAAAAATATTATAATCACATAAAACAACCATGTGAAAAATAGCAACTAGGGAAGCCTCCATATGCTGTTGAAAAAGCTAAAAAAAATTGAAGCAAATCAGCATTTGGTGCACACTTTCACGCTTCCCTGTTAATGATACATAAAACGCAATCTGTCATCAAGAAGTAGAATCTTATAAGTGAAGGGGCGCAAATATAATTGCTTCTAGGGGGCACAATTGTCTGCCTCCTGAGCATAAACGATGGCAAACAAAACTGGATCCTTTCGCTCAATCAAGACCTAAGGTTAAACGCAATTGAAGCGCTCCAAAACCTTGAATTTCAATTTTATTCTGTCCACCAACGTACACTATATATATACATTTATATTCTAATGGGGTTGATCATTATCCTGATGATCAAGAGGGTACAACTGGCTTCTTTCTATAGGTTTTATAGCTACCCCTCTCAATTAGGAACAAGGGAACACCCGATTGAACAAGGGACACAAAAATTCAAAACATAACTGCAATGCAAATCCCTCACCACATCCAATCCGGGTTCCATTCCATTACAGAGATGAAATCAGATATGTGAATTAGTGCTCGAAATGATACCTGAGCTTGACGATCGAACTTGTTGCTTCAAGGAGAGTTGCAGTGAGACCGTTGCTTGACGAGATAGAGAGACGCCGAGCTTTGTGAGAGAGAAGAGAACTTAGAGATTTGCAAGAGAGCAGAGAACGTCGACCTTCACAAGAGAGTAGAGAACGTCGAGCTTCACGAGAGAGCAGAGACGGTCATCGAGCTTCGCGAGAGAGTTGCAGCTTGTGGAGAGCTCCAAGGAGATAGAGAGGGTAGGGTGTCGGGACTCGGGACTTGGGATTTCACGATTTTTCTCTGTCACTTTTTGTTTTAAGAAACAAAAAAACAACTAATAGGTATTTCTTCATTCCTGTTTCTAGGAACAAAAATAGATATAAATTTCAATTTTTATTTTATAAATAGGTGAAACAGAACCAAAAAGTCAAACAGAAAATATGATGTTTTTCTGTTTCTGAGCTCAGAAAAATGGAAAACCCGTTTCTAGAAACAAAATCAAACGGGCCTGAGAGATTGTGTCAGTAGAGTTGTTTACCATCGTAGATTTGGTATCTTTCTTTTCACTCTGAACATTGCTAATTTTCTTCTTCTTTCTCTAACATAATCATTTCCATCAGATGCCTTCCCTTCTAGTACTTCTAGGGAACAACTTGAGGCCTCAAAGGATGTTCAATATGAAGATGATCCTCCTCTGAAATGAGTTAGGAAAGGTAAGGAGGTAGCCTCTCCACAGTCAAGCACACATCCACCATATCTGGTTGTACCAGAGCTATCATTAGTACTTCTATTTGGTTCTCTAAAAATGAAAGCAACTGAAGAAGAAAAAGGTTTGACCCCTCTCGACGTCATTTCTGCTTCTGATAGTTCTGAGAGTTCGATCTAGACAAAGAAATTAGAGGACATTTGTCTAGCCAACTTGAAATGCTTCAACCACTAATGCCAACAATCTCTCCCTCAAAATATTTTCATAAAGAAACCGCAGCAGTATGCCATTAACGTCTTCTATGAGTGAGGAGAGAGAGCAATAGAGTATGAAAAAGTGAAGTGTCCGTACCTCAGGGGTCTTCCCCTATTTATGGTGCTAGGGTCCTTTAAACGGTTAGCCACTCCCTCGGGTGATGAAAAGATTGGGTCATGGTTTTGTCTTGACCAATCTTCTTCTTTCGGCATGGGGAGTCTTAGCTAAGCGGGTTACCTTCATTCTCACATTTAAGAGAGGTTGAGGCTGAGGATGAGTGCTTCATGTGCAAATGGTGGGGATTATGAGGACTCTAGCTGTCTTGGGCAGTTTATGCTCATTCCTTCATGCCATGTCGGCCATCTAATGGTGTGATATTTTTGGGTATATCATGTCCCCTACTCCTTTATGGCCCCTTTTGGCCATTTATGGCTATGAAGGAGTAAAAGCTCGATTTTCCTCAGCCTCTTTCTTTGACATGGGTTCTTATGGACCTTTAATATCATTTGGGATTCTGTTTGTCCTGTTTTTTTCTCGAAGTCTACCATTTCTAAGTGTTTATTTTGGTCTATTCAACTTGAATTTGTCATTCCGTGTGCCTACTCAACCTACTCAATGCGGCCTTTTCCATTCTAGGTGGCTATTTGGCGTATTTAGCTCAAATTTACCATTATGGGTGTCTACTCGGCTTACTCAACTCGACCTTTTCCATTATGGGTGGCCACTCGACCTATTCAGCTGAGATTGTCCATTTTGGGTGTCTACTCTTGCTCGGCCTACTCAACACAGCCTTTTTCTATTTTGGGTGGCTACTCGGCCTATTCAGCTCAAATTTGCCATTCTGTGTGTCTACTCGGCCTACTAAACTTGGCCTTTTCCTTCTCGGCCTTCCCTTTTTGTCCTTGCCTTCTTGGGAGGTTACTCAGCCTATCCAAATCGGTCTTTTCCTTCTCGACTTTCCCTTTTTGTCCTTTCCTTCTTTGGAGGCTACTTAGCCTATCCAAATCGGTCTTTTCCTTCTCGACCTTCCCTTTTTGTCCTTGCCTTCTTGGGAGGCTACTTGTCCTATCCTAATCGAGATTTTCTTCTCAGCCTTTTCTTTTTTGCCTTGCCTTCTTAAGAGGCTCCTCGACCTATTCAAGTCGGGATTTATCTTCTTGGCTTTCCCTTTTTGGCATTGCCTTCTTAGGAGGCTACTTAGCCTATTCAAATCGAGATTTTTCTTCTCGACCTTGCCTTCTTAGGAAGCTACATGGCCTTGCCAACTCAAGACTTTTGGCATCTCGACCTTCCCCTTTTGGCTTTGCCATATGGGGTGGATACTCATCTTTGCCAACTCGGGCTTTTGGCTTCTCGAAATTTCCCTTTTGGCCTTGTTATATGGGGTGGCTATCCAGCTTTGCAAACTCAGGCTTTTGGCTTCTCAACCTTCCCCTTTTTGGCCTTGCCATATGGGGTGGCTACTCAACTTTTCCAACTTGGGCTTTTAGCTTCTCAACCTTCTCCTTTTGGCTTTGCCATATAGGGTGGCTACTTGCCTTTGCCAACTCGGGCTTTTGGCTTCTTTGCCTTCTCCCTTTTGGCCTTGTCATATAGGTAGCTACCCAACTTTGCCAACTCGGGCTTTAGGCTTCTTGGCCTTCCACCTTTTGGGCTTTCCATATGGGGTGGTTACTGGGTCCTACCAACTCGGGCTTTTGGCTTCTCAGCCTTCCCCTTTTGGCATGCTTGAGTTGAACTTCTCCCTTTTACTTTGTCATTTTAGGTGACTATTCTGCCTACTCAAATCATATTTCTTTGGATTGGCTCATGCCTTAGATATTCTCCTACACACGACGTCTCCTTTCCAAATTTTGACTAGGTTTTTTAGGTCGGTATTGTCTCCATGCCTCCTCTTACCTTAGCACACTCAATTCCGACTAATGGTTTCAAAAATGACCAAGTTGAATGAATCGAGATCACTCATGAACCATGTCTTCCTCAAGCGATTTTCTTTCAAGATAGTGTGCAATTAATGCTAACATGATTTCACCCTGAGAAGGTGACAAGCCATCTCTTCCTTGGGGAGCGAAAAGTTTATCTTCTCCTACCCATTTCAATGAGGTTGGGATCTATATAGGGGAATGAGATTTCCATCCATACTTACACATTTTTAGTCAAAGTGCTCTACTTGGTCCACTTAACTCGGAGATTATCTCCTCGAGCTTCCAGGTCATTTGTCTCCCATTGAGTGGAGGCGACGGTTCGGGTATTATTTTTAGTGCACCCCCCCCTTTGACTACTAGTAAGTCTCAATTTATTCTTATTATTTGTCATGTTGTCCTCTTTAACCTTGCGGGGGCAGTTATTCAGACACCCTCGAATTCAACATGGCTTGGCACACATGCACGGGGGGTTCTACTTCATCTTCTTCAGGCTCCTCTTCTTCTCATCTCTCTTCTTCTCGGACACAAAGTGATAATGAGGTCTCGTCCTCTACTCACAGCTGTAGGGACATGGTCCCCTCCACATACCTTGAGGATCGAGCTTAGGCTGCGGCCTTGGCTGAGCCCTCATAAAGGTTAGGGTTCTACAAATAGTCACCATTTGGAAGCAGTGTGAGTTGGAGTATATTGTTGCTTTATACAACATTCCTGAGTCCTATGAAGTTAGGTTGTCTTGGATCCACGAGTGTGCAAACTTTAGGAACTTAAGCGAGGCTTGCTTTTACGTGGAATCCTTCCAGGTTGGCATTCGCCTCCCGCTTCATAATTTTCTTATTGAGATATTTTAGCATTACAGGATAGTTATTTCTCAGCTTGTGCTGAATTCTTATCACGCTATTTTGGCGTTTATTGTATTTTTTGATCGACTTCATCAAGAGATTTCCCTTAAACTTTTTGTGAATTGCTTTGCCTTGTTCGCTCATCCAACTAAGGATGGATGGCTTAGCTTTCAGCATCTAAGGATGTTTGTATTGTAGGCAAGAATTTCTCCTCAATAAAAGATAGAAAAAGAAATTCTTCTTTGTCAAACCCGGGGGTGAAGAGAGGTTTCCTTTGTACACAACATGGTCGGTCCTAGATGTTAAGTCAGCTAATGAATTGCCTCCTCTCAGCGTATCCGAGGAAGAGTCCCTTGCGATGGCTAAATAAAGCGTCCACCTTCCCGTTAAGGCAAAGGAAATTGAGGACAAGAGGCTTTTGACTTAGCTTGAGTAAGTCCCTAAGTCTTTTTTTAGAAGTAGAGCCTGACCGTGTGTTTACTTGGTACTAACTCCCTTTTTCTACTCGGCAATGGTTGCTGATTCCATCGTGTACAAGTAGAGGATCACCTAGAAGGAGGTTGAGAAAGCACTAGTGAGGCAAAAGGAAGCGCACGAGTGTGCTCCAAAGAGGAAGGCCCCTGATGTTGCTATTGGGGATAAAGGGAAGAAGACTCAGGACTCTTCCTCCCATCCTTCCGTTGTTCAGGCTTTGGTTGCAATCCAAGGTGTTAAGCTTGTAGTGGTTGGGGACTTGAATAGTCTGCCTGAAGGTTTGGCTGCTCGGACTCGCATCAATGTTCCTCGGACACCTTGAGGAGAGGTCCCTTTGTGCCTCCCTATGGGTTTAAGACTAAGGATACGACCATTGGTGACCCGAGGGTTGCTAAGGCCTTCCTGGTCGAGGGCGCCTCCCCCAAGATAAGGCATTGGTGGGGGACTTGACGATTAATGTCGTAGCCTCGACCACCTATTGCTTTCTTGCCGGTGTGAGTAGCTCTTCATGGTCCTTTTTTTTTTTTTTTTTAAAATAATTCTAGTCATATTATTTCTTCAGCTATTCCTTGCTTGTCATGCGTGCAAAATTTTGATGCAAACTATGAACTGTGTGACCGAGACCATTGCTCAACTCGAGAAGGTTACAGAGGATCTTTCTCAGGCCCACAATGCTCGTGTCGCTGCAGAAAAAAAGTGCACTATTGCCGAGAATCGGATTCTGAGCTCAAGTCTGACCTAAAAAAATCGAAGGAGGAAACTAAGCAAAAGCTAGTGAGGAAGTTATCTGCATCCGACAAGGCTAGGGTTAAGGCTATCACCACCATCGAGGTTTAAGCCGTGCAAGAATATAAAGCTTCTAAGGCCTTCGAGGATTATGTCGTGGATGTTGGTTCTGGTCCATTGTGTCAGGTGTAGTTGACGTCCATAATTGGGTTCTGCAGCACTATCCCAAGGTCGATTTTTCAACTTGTGATGTCCCCTTCTCTCTAAGTGATGATGTGGAGGAGGGGGTGAAGGCTGATGATTGGCATCAGGCAGAGGTCGAGGATACTGAGTTGAGGGCCTTGTCAACTGAAATTTCCCTTTACCCCCAACCATGGTGGAATTGATGAGGGGAACACTGAAGCCCTTAGGGAGGAACTCGATGCCAAAGTCCACGAGCATGACACCAAGTAGCTAGGGATCATTTTCTGTCTTTTTGTGGTCATCTCTTGTAATGGCCATTAGGCCCTCCTTATGTAAGAACTTTGGTGAATGTTTGATGAAGTCCTTTTCTTTTTTCAGTCAAGTATTGGATCTTTTTTCGCATCTTATTTATTTCGATCTTGGTCCTCTGTGCTAGTGACCTCTATGCCGAGCTAAAACAGAAAAGTTTTGAAATAAATTAGAGGGGGGTGAATAGGTTATGCTAGTGAAGTTTTAAACCTTTTCGAATAATAATCCCCAAATGTGATTGTGAATTAAAAATTGCATAATAAGTAAAAAGAACACAATCACACAACACAAAGGTTTATAGTGGTTCGATTCAATCCGAGTCTAGACCACTTCTTACAAGTTTCACTTGTATGATATTCCATTAACTTTTCCCTTTCAATACAGGGAGGAAAACCTTTACAAACTCTTTTAAGGATAAGAGTATCCGTACAATCTCTTTACAGGATGAGAGGGTACTTTACAATATTTTTCAAGGATGAGAGGGTCCTTTACAATCTCTTTCGAAGATGAGAGGATCTTTACAATCTCTTTTAAGGATGAGAGGGTCATTATAATCTCTTAAGGATGAGAGGGCCCTTACACACTTGTTTAAGTACGATCTAGAATAATGTGTAAACAATGTGTCAAATTCTAAAGTTAAACCAACTCTTGGACAAAAACAAATTTAAAGTGGAATAAAAAGGTTTAGAGTTACCTCTTGTACGGTGCATGAATGAAATGCAATGATATAAAATAATGTACCATTGAAGTCTTCTTAATGCTTGCAATGCAAATGTCAAGATAGTGCAGAAGACTTGTAGAGAGACTTGAGTTCCTCTTGAAAGGAAAATGAAGATCTTGAACTCAAGAGATGGTATAAACCAATCTCGCTTCTAATGATTAAATAATGCTTCTCCAAAGTTAGAATTCATTGTTAATTAACGAATAGCATTATAGGTATTTATAGGTGAGGTCAGGGATGAAAAATATACAAGAAATCTCACTCAAACGATCACTTTTTGGGTCTACCGGTCGACCGCTTTTGGCAGCCGGTCGTCACACCCCGTTCACATAGAACCGGGCCAGTGACCGGGTTAACACCGGTTAACCCAAACCTGTCAGGATCATCTGATACAGTATTCCACCGCAGCATACACACAACTAAGAAAGAGCTCATCAGTTTAGCGGAAGACTTGGTTTACCTGTGAATAATCCCATAATACTTGATACCCGAATTGTGATACAATAGTTAATTACACGTGGGCCCGAAGGCATGATATTTACACAATAAGAGTACAATTCACATATCAAGTACATAAAAGAAATCATCAAAAATCAGAGTATACAGCTCGGCTCGGTATCACAGCCTAAAGCTCAGCTCGGTATCAAAGGTTGAGCCCAGCTCGGCATCATAAGGTAGAGCTCAGCTCGGCATCAAAAGTGGAGCTCAGCTCTGTATCAGAACTGTGGTCCCGCAGCACAACTCTCGCACGAGCAATCAGTGCCGTGCTCTAACTCCTCAGGGACCCACCAGTCCTCTTCAGGGAACTCGACCGTGGGACCCGCCCCGTGCTCATCTGGTTGATGACCTACAAAATCATCTAAAATAGGTACACACGTGGGATGAGCTCACTAGCTCAGTAAGTGGAAAGATGAACCACACAACAAATCACAACCATATACACTATATGCTATGCAATACATTTTAAATCACATCCACCTAAGCAACATTACTAAGTCTTTGGTTTAGTGCTACTACAACCACAGTGCGCGTATGCTCTGGGTACGAGCCACGAACTCTATCCCGCGATACGCCCATGGGGCTGTCGGAGAAGGCCCACCATGAGTACTCGAAAAAATAAAAACATGCTGACCACCGGCTCTCAGCATAAAGTAAATGACTGAAAATTAAAGGCGCTGACTCCAACAATTTAAAAGCAGTACGATTGGCCCTCTTGAATGTACCACTGGGGTTGCCGACTGTCCTATTGACTAGCCGGGCGTAATGTCTAACCGCCACAGTGACTCGACAACCGCGACCACTGCTTCCCCCCAAATGGTAATCCAACACCTTAACCCCTGCTGGGAAGGGTCGTAGCACGGGTAGATGATAATCCTAAACTGCATGCTCCTATATGACAATAGTACGATTGCATAATGCCATCGCATCCCATACCACGGGCCACCAATGTACTCGTTTCCAAGCCGACTACGGCATCTAGTCTATTTATGCATCATGCACAATCATGTTCACATTCATCACAGAAGCATATTATCACTTGGCATTTAGAAAATAAACACAACACCCATGCATAACCATGTGAGGATGACTAATCTACATAGCATTTTCATGATGGCATGGCTAGACTAGATACAATTAAATGATGCCAACCAATGCCTTGAAATAAGGCCAAACGTCCTCTCCACACTTACCTATAATGTACAAGGACTCACGCTCGGTACGGGTGAGATACGGTGCGAGAAGCGTACGCTTTGGTGAACCTAACATAAGTAAGCGGGGTTAGTATTTCACCATTTTGGAATCAAGATTAACACGATCCAATGACAAGATCATGTTTAGAATCCTAGAAGAAGGTCACACGTCCGATTTGGGTCCAATCGGACGTAAAAATCACATTCGGAGCCTCTCAGGTGGGTCGGACAGCCCACCAGTCTGACCCACCAGTCTGGACTGGCGGGTAGGTTGGCCCACCGGTTGGCCCATCAGTCTGGCCCGTCGGTTGGGCCAGAGTGTCTTGCTAAGAGCGACGGGCAAGGTGGCCCATAGGTCGGCCTGTCGGTTTGGCCCGTCGGTTGGGCTCGAAGGCCCTGCCCTCTCAGGCGGGTGCCCACAGGCGGGCCAAGTGGCCCACCGGTCTTGGCCCACTGGTCTTGGCGGGAAACTGCTATTTCTTCTCAAACTTCCCCCAACCTTTGGGGATTCAAATGGGGCTTTTCCAAACCCATTCTTCACTCATTCAAGGTCTCATAAGATGGTTCTAACCTAGATCTAGGTTAGATTTAAGGAATGGAAAGCCATCTTACCTTCTTTGCTCAAGAACACCTTCAAAACCCCAAAATCACTTCAAATCCACAATGCTTCCCCAACCTTGTAAATACTTCTTCAAATCCTTCAAGATCAACACATAAATCATCTATTAAACCTTAGATTCATCATTTCAAGGGGGATTTACAAGATCTCAAGAAACCTTACCCAAATCAAAGGTTTTACTTGGGTATGGTGAAAGTTTAAGGAACCCAACCTTTGCTCACCTCTAAACGTAGATCTAGTGTTGGAGATCACTCTTCCGGCGTCGGAATGGGAAGATCAAGCCTCGGCACCGCTGAAATCCATCTCTTTTTCCTCTTCCTTCTCTTCTCTTCTTCTTCTTCCCTTTTCTTTTCTCTCTCCTCTTTACTCTTCTCACCAACGTACGAGTGTCATAAATGAGAAAAGAAAAGAAAAACATAAATGCTATATATATACTTCTTAAATAACTAAGTAATTCACATGGGTGGTTCACTCTGGTGGGTGGATGCGCCCACCTGTCCGCCCACCTGAGGGCCAAAACTTGGAATTTTAACAGAATTCGGCCCTTGGCACGAATCTCACTCTTGGCATACGATATAATATACGTATGCACCTTAATATACGGCTACATACCTGCTTTATCCATACATGGCCTTATGATAGGTGCATGTACACAGCTTGGGTACACCCGTCTCTTCTAGCAGTGGCTCGGACTTATCGGGTCAGCCGATGTTTAAGGTCACCCTTGCCATCATAGTCCATAAGGAACCCGCTCTAACTCTCTCCGGTTCGGGTCCTGCATGGTTAAACCGGGTCAACCGTATAATCAGACCGGGTTTAAGAAGTAGGGTATTACATTTACCTCCCCCCGCTTTCTGAAAATTTCGTCCTCGAAATTGGCGTACCAGGTTGTTCAAAGAGATGAGGGTACTTGGCTTGGATTTCATCCTCTTTCTCCCAAGATGCTTCTTCAAGTGAATGATTAGCCCATCGCACCTTTACATAGGAAATGGAGCGGTTGCGAAGGGTCTTCACCTTTCGGTCCAAAATTTCTGTCGGCTGCTCTATATAGGTTATGTCAGCTTCTAGGTATTCTGGTTCCACGTGTAATACATGAGAGAGATCATGAACGTATCGCTTTAGCATGGATACATGAAATACGTTATGAACATCCCCGAGTGAAGGTGGCAGAGCAAGCATGTAGGCTACTGAGCCAACCCGGGCTAAGATCTCAAATGGTCCAATGTATCTTGGGCTCAACTTCCCCTTTCTATGAAACCTTTGCAACCCTTTAGTAGGAGAGATCTTGAGAAATACCTTTTCTCCTGGCTAAAATTCAATGTCTTTTCTGTAGGTGTCTGCATAGCTCTCTTGACGGGACTGAGCTGCTTTAATCCATTCTCTAATAACGTTGACTTTGTCACAAGTCATCTGTATCATCTCAGGTCCTAACATTCGACGTTCACCTACCTCATCCCAATACAAAGGAGTTCTGCACTTCTCTGCCATATAATGCCTCATACGGAGCCATCCCAATTGTAGCTTGGTAACTGTTGTTATAGGCAAACTCCATAAGGGGTATATATTCTTCCCAACTACCACACATTTCCATTGTACATGCCCTGAGCATGTCTTCCAATATCTATATGGTTCGTTCTGACTGACCATCAGTCTGTGGGTGAAAAGCAGTACTCAAATTCAACTGTGATCCTAAGGCATGCTGGAAGCTTTTCCAAAATCTGGAAGTGAACCTAGGGTCCCTATCTGATACAATGCTCACTGGCACTCCATGTAAGCACACTATGTTATCCATATAAAGTTGTGCTAGTTTGGCCATAGAGAACTTGGTCTTGATGGGAATGAAATGAGCAGTCTTAGTAAGCCGATCAACGATCACCCATATCGCGTCCATCCCCTTAGGTGTACATGGTAGTCCGGTGACGAAGTCCATTGTAATCTTTTCCCACTTCCATTCTGATACTGGGAGTGGCTGAAGAGTACCATAAGGTCGATGCCTCGCAGCTTTTACTTTTTGGCATGTGAGACAAGTCGCCACATACAAAGCTATTGTGACTTTCATGCTTGGCCACTAGTAATTTTGTTTGAAGTCTTTGTAGATCTTTGTACTTCCCAGGTGGAGTGAGTACTCGGAGCTATGTGCCTCTCGCACTATCTTGTCTTGTATATCCAAATCATCGGGTACACACATTCTGCCTCGAAATATCAATGCTCCATCACCGGCTAAAACAAAATTGAGGTCGTTCATTGTTTGATCTTGAACCTTAACTCTGATCCGCTGCAATTCAGGATCCAAAGGTTGTTTCATTATTACCTCTTGCCTAATAGCCGGATGTACCTGTAGAGCCGTCAAGGATATAGTCAACCATTTAAGGTTTTCTGGTTGACGTTCCAATTCTAAGGTTACTCCTTCATATAAGAGAGCTTCATCCATTAGCGTCGCCTCTTGTATGAGTGGTGGGCTGACCATTGTTAGTTAAAACGGGAACGGCAAAAAAACAGAGACGTACGGTATGTGTTTTAAAAGGATAAAAACGATGAACGGTACGGTCAAAAAAACGGTCAAAAAAATAGGAAACGTCAAACGGACGGAAACGAACGGTACGAGTATTAAACGTGTAGTTTTCAAAAAAACGAAACCAAAAAAATGGCAATATATCATCATGTAATTTGAGAGATTATTGTCTGTATACCTGCATCTAATGTTCTAAACTACATCAACATCAAACATTCATGCATATATCATCCAAAATATAACATCCAATGTAAGTTCCAAATTAATACTTAATACACCATATTAAAAACGACATGTCCAAAATATATAAAAAAAAAAACCATCCATCCATATCATCCAAGATGTCTAAAGAACTCAGTATCATTATAACAGGTCCAAAGATCAATGATAAAAAAAAAAGAAAAAGATCAATGAGGAGACATTAAACTACATGAAGTAGATCCTCCATCAGCTCCAGTGTCAGATGGTTCAGGTTCCTTGTACGTCTGCTCAAGCCTCTCCATTTCAAGCTCAAAGTCTACTATAGGTAATTCACCAAGATTATCTAAATCAATAGGCCTTGAATCTTTATGTAGTTGGCTTTCATAGTTCTCCCTCATCATAGAGTTCATCCTGATGTACACCAAATCCTCTAGCATCTCTGGGGCTAATCTATTTCTTTTCTTTGTTTGTGCTGCATCCCAAGCACTCCAATTACGCTCACAAGGAGAGGAACTACAAGGCTGACTCAAGATTCTACAAGCAATATTTTGAAGCACAGGAAATGCACTACCAACAAATTGCCACCAAATCCCTACAAATCAACATAAGTAAACAAATATAAGAATGTTATATTTAATTAAAAAAAATACAATAATAAACTAATTAACTAAGTCACTTACTTGGATGATTAGTTTTCATCATTGTCTGCCCTGTCATATTGAACAACAATGGACTTTTCATGCGATAATCAATGACTTCTTGCATGAATTGCTCACGATCTTCTAAAGGAACCATGATGTCTATTATAAAATCTTGTGCATTCATAAATTTAGTTCCATCAATATCAAGTCGACCACCAAACATAATAGAAGGATTCAAAAGTGCACCAAAGAGATGAACATGATGAATAATGTTCTTCTCTAACCTAAATTGAAACAAATCCATTATGGCTAAATACTTCCCTCCATCCTTCTCCACAAATTTTCTCAATGTTTCTTTTGCCCTTTCTGTTGCTTCATATAAGTAACCTACAGTAGAACCATCTGAATCAACAAGGCGAAGAATACGAATAAGTGGCTCCATGAAAGCAACAACTTCCTTTGCCCCCTACCAAAATGTCTCTGATTGAATTATTCCAATAGTTCTCACTGCCATT
This sequence comes from Macadamia integrifolia, assembly GCF_013358625.1. Taxonomy (NCBI): domain Eukaryota; kingdom Viridiplantae; phylum Streptophyta; class Magnoliopsida; order Proteales; family Proteaceae; genus Macadamia; species Macadamia integrifolia. The sequence continues at coordinate 32,175,293 of NC_056560.1, read as the reverse complement.
TCAGCTCTATTGAATTGAAAGGCTCTCCACTCAGATGATGCAACAAAAAGCCTCAGCTCATTCTCAACAACAATAAGAGACTGCAGCATAAAAAAATAAGTACCAAACCTTGTCTTGCAAGGCTGCTTGATATCTCTATTGTTGGTGAATTTTCTCATCAATGCTACAATACCTGTGTGCCTGTGAATATAATCCACTACAAGTTTTCCATCTTCTATAACTTCCCTCACCCATTTAACTTTTTTGTGAATATCTTTCAAAAGTAGATTAATCCCATGAGCAGCACAATTTGTTCTATATATATGACGCCATTTTCCAGACAATATATCACCACAAGAACAAAAGTTAGAACCATTATTTGAAATAAATTGCACAACATTCTTTGGTCCAACTTTTTCAATGACATCAGAAATTTCATTGAAAAGAAATGTGGAAGTTAATCTATTTATACCGCACTCAATACATTTCAAAAACACAGCACCCCCAGGAGAGTAAGCAATCACATAAACCCATGACCTCTTCTTTATGTCAGTCCAAGAATCAGACATAATTGTGCAACCTGTAATATCCCATGTCGCCTTTATACTGCTAACATATTGCATGATTTCCGCTTTTTTTCCAGGAATCAAACTGGTCCGAAGATTGCTATAACTAGGTACAACATAACTTGTACCATAAGCACATGCACCCCTTAACATCTCAATAATAGAATTTGTCTGAATAACATTGAAGGAAATGTTATTATTGACAAAAAAATCAGTTACCAACATGTCCAATGATTTCTTGTCTTGCTTAGCAGCCATCTCTAGCATTGTGGGTTGATGTGCAACCCTAACATGAGGCATAGATGGTGTGCTACTTGTGGAACCCATTCCACTTTCAAGAGAATCACTCCTTCTTTTCTTAGCAGATCTACTCAAATTAAATTCTGCCAGGGCATCAGCTTGAATGTGCTCAGGAACTTGGGTGCAAATTTGAACATCATGTCCAGGTTGACAAGCTAAACGAGCCTTCACTCGTGAAACACTCCCGGAATAATTAAGTCCACAATAGTTACATATGAAACGGCCCAAACCACGTTGCTCTACATGTTCCCAAAATTTATCCTTAGGTCTCACCATTTTGTTTAAGCTCAGGTAGCTCAACTTTGAAATACCTACATAATATAATAAAACATCCTTTCCAATCTCAACAAATAGAATAATTAACATATAACGAATGAACGATGAGTAAATTCCTTTCAAAAAAATTTAATCATAGATTAGTAAATGAAAAAAAAAAGGGATGTAAAATGCCAAATCGGATTAGTAATCAGAAAAACAGAATTATAATACCCAATCAATCAGAAAACAGAATTATATCTTACTCACTGCAACAGTCGATCATGAGGTATTTGAGAGAGGACAATTGCCCTAGATAAGGCAAGACCATGCAATTATGACAATGACTGAGTATAACAACCTCTAAATTAGAGAAGGAACGGTGGCCTGGTATTACCAACATTTTCCAAATTTGAAATTCTTAGGGGCCCCCGGAGTTGGGAGTTACTCCATGGTTGATTGAAATTGCAGACTGAAAGTAACTTGGAAAAAGAAGCCATGGCGAAAGTGACCCTTGCGCCCAGACACTTTCGATGCTATATTACAGAACAAGAGGAAGAAGAAGAGTAGAGACAGAGAGAAAGGCTCACAAGTCACAACAAGGGCTCGAAGAGCGTACCTCAACAGCAACCCTCTCAAACCACGGCTCCTGAGGATGGCAACTCGTCTCAGGCTCTCAGCAGCTGTTGCTCACTGGTTTTGATGCCGCTTCTGACGACGGCCAAAACCTTCACGCCGACTATGGAGTGTGGAACTGTGGATCCGTTGAACGATGGATCCGCTTCCAACTGACGGCCAAAACCTTCACGCCGATCTCAGCAGCTGTTGCTCGCTGTTGCTCACTCGTTTTGATGCCGCTCTGAAGTCTGAACTCTGAACCGTCGTCAATCCGCTGCGGCCAACATTCGTGAATCGTGAGTCGCCTTCAGGTAATGGCTTCGTTAGCTCGGTTTTCCCTAGGTTGGAAAATCGACTCATGAAAGAAGGGAGAGATGGAGCCACGGACTCACCGGGAGAGATGGAGTCACGGAGACACGGACACACCGGAGCACCGGACTACGGCTACGATTCACGTTCACCGGAGTACAATTTCAGAACTCAGAAAGAAGCGATCCTAGAGAAGGTTCAGGCCAATCAACTCCAGAGTCCATACTCTCTCGTTTGCCGAAGAAAGGAATCAAAGGATCCTTCAAAAGCTCTATGAGAAAGAAGCAGAGATGGAACTTGGAAGACATTAACAGGAAGAAAACGAAGGGAAGGGATTTGGGGAAGAAATGAATATTAAAACGTTTTCTTCGGTTTTGGGTTTTTTTTTTTTTTTAATAGTATGATGAAATTCCCAGTTTGCCCTTATAAAATGTATACGCATTTTAAACGTGCGTTTAAAACGTGTTTAAAACGGTTTAGACAGCCGTACCCATTTTTTCCCGCATTGTAAGGAAGCATACGGTAATACGTGTTTTAAACGGCAAAAAAACGCGAACGCGTTTTAAACGTGTTTTAACTAACAGTGGGGCTGACTGCTAAGCATGAGAGTGATACAGTTTGTGCCTTCTGACTCAACGCATATGCTACTACATTAGCTTTGCCGGGATGATACTGAATGTCGCAGTCATAATCCTTCATGAGCTCAAGCCATCTCCTCTGCCTCATGTTCAAATCTTTCTGGGTGAAAAAGTACTTAAGGCTTTTGTGATCACTGTATATCTCACACTTCTCCCCATACAAATAATGTCGCCAAATCTTAAGGGCAAAAATGACTGTGGCTAGTTCCAAGTCATGAGTGGGGTAGTTCTTCTCATACTCCTTTAGTTGTCATGCATACGCTATCACCTTTCCGCGTTGCATGAGAATACAACCCAACCTAACTTTGGAAGCATCAGTGTAGCTGTCATTCCACCTGTGCCTTCAGGGATGGTCAACAGAGGGGCCGACACCAACCTCTTCTTCAATTCCTGAAAACTCTTCTCACATTCCTCTACCCAGTCGAATTTCACACCCTTTTTGGTCAATTTAGTCATAGGCGCTGAGATTCAAGCAAAATTTTCAATGAAGCGCCGGTAATATCCAGCCAAACCTAAGAAGCTTCTAATTTCAGTGACATGCTTAGGGCTTTCCCATTCTACTACTGCTTTCACCTTATCAGGATCCACTTCGATTTCAGCCTTGGACACTACATGCCCTAGGAATCCAACTTGCTCAAGCCAGAATTCACATTTGCTGTATTTGGCAAACAACTGTTGTTCTCTCAACCTCTGTAACACCATTCTCAAGTGTTGAGTGTGCTCCTCTTCGATCTTGGAGTAGATCAAGATGTCATCAATAAAAATAATTACCCATTTATCGAGTACATCCTGAAATACTCGATTCATTAAATCCATGAATGCTACCGGTGCATTGGTTAACCCAAAAGATAACACTAGGAACTCATAGTGACCATACCGAGTCCTGAATGCTGTCTTGGGGATGTCGCTTCTCTTTATCTTGAGCTGATAATAGCCTGATCTAAGGTCTATCTTTGAAAATACCCTTGCACCCTGCAGTTGGTCAAATAAATCATCAATGCATGGCAAAGGATACCGGTTCTTAATGGTTAGCTTATTCAACTCCCGGTAATCAATGCACATACGCAAGCTGCCATCTTTCTTCTTGACAAACAATACTGGGGCACCCCAAGGTGAAACACTTGGGCGAATAAACCCCTTTTCCAGTAATTCCTACAACTGCATCTGCAACTCCTTCAATTCAGCTGGTGCCATCCTGTACGGAGCCTTAGATACTGGAGCTGCTCCAGGAGTCAAATCTATGGCAAACTCCAACTCTCTATCAGGTGGTAAATGCATCAGATCATCTGGGAAGACGTCGGGAAACTCTTTAACCACCTTTACCTCTTCTAGAGGTGTAATCATTGCATCAAAATCTAGTACCGATGCTAAATAGCCTTGACACCCACTTTTCAACAATTTTACTGCTTGAAGGGCGGAGACAAGGACCTTTCTCACCCATTTCATTTTATCTGCTCGATATACCAATTCTCTTCCTTCGTCATCTGTCACCCTAATCAGCTTTTCAGCACACATCACATTAGCTCGATGAGCCGACAACCAATCTATGCCCAGTATAACATCAAAATTCTGCATATTGAACTTAATGAGTTGTGCATCAAAGTTCTTCCCACTAATTTCCACTAGGCACGGCCCATACACCTCCTTCAACTGAGTAACTTTACCAGTAGGCATACTAACAATCATTCCGTGATCTAGGATCCTGGGTGGCATCCCAAGTTTCTCAACAAATCTCTTAGATGCGAATGAATGAGTAGCTCCTGAATCGAATAAAACATAGACTGGTATGCTTGATATGGGTAGGACACCTAGTGTAACAATGCATATAATTTCAGCAGGTCATCAATATTTAACATAAGGAAATTCTTAATTTAAAATGTACCTGCTACTACTTCTGTACTGGCCTCAGCTTCCTCAGCTGATAGAGTATACATCCTTCCCTGCGGTTGACTTCCCCGAGTTAAGGGAGGTCGGTACGCCGAGGGCTGACTGGAGGGCAAGGCTGGTCTGACCTGGCAGTCTTTTGCATAGTGCCCATATGAATGGCAGTTAAAGCAACGAATCTGAGATTTTGGAACTGGGGCGGGGCCCCTTTGCACTTGACCCGTTGCAGGTGGAGGTCGGGGTGGCCTTAGAATTGTAGGTGCCGCACTAGTATTCGGGTGAAAAGATGTGGAGCCCGAACCACCAGCTGGTCTAGGAGGGTAGCCAGATGGCTTATAGGGCTGCCTATACATAGGCCCAGAACTGTACGACCCACGGTATGCTTTGGAGGAGTTGCCCATATCCGGAAATGGATTTGTTCTCTTCCACAGTCCAGGGGTGAGGGACTGTTCTCCCTTCTGCTTATCCTCCATGGTCTTGGCCTTCTGCATAATCTGGCCATGGTCAGTCAAATCCAAGACCTCAAGTACAAACCCAATGGATTCCTTTAGGCCCTTTAGAAACCTTGCAGCCTTCTCTGCAGCTGTCCTCATATGCCTTGGGGCAAAATGGAACAAGCTCTCAAATTGCTGTTGGTACTCAAGGATAGTCTTACCTCCTTGAGTTAAAGCCATAAACTCAGTCTCCTTGCGGTCTCTGAAGCTGCTTGGGTAATGATTGTCCAAGAACAACTCCTTGAACTGTTCCCAGGTGGGTTCTGGATGGGCAGCCAACAATATGGGCTTAGAGGCTTGCCACCAAGAGTTGGCCTCCTTCTTGAGTTGCAACCCCGCACAAATGAGTTTCTGTGCATCTGTGCACTCAATCACCTCAAATATTTTCTCTAACTCCTGGATCCACTGGTCCGGCTCCAGAGGATCACTCCCCACCTTACAGAATACAGGTGGTAAGTTCCCCTTAAATGACTCCACTACCTTTGACGTATTATTCGTCGGTGGGAAGTTAGGAGCATAAGCCGGATAGTAAGAGTATGGAGGGGGCACCCCATACTGAGGAATACTGAATGGTGGAATTGGAGGTGTACCTCCCACTTGTGGCCTCGTACCAGACCCTACAGGCGGGTCCTGTGGAGTAAGTATCCGGGGAGGTTGACCTGATTGAGAAAGGTCCAATTGTTGCTGAATAGCAGTCATAAATGCTTGATGTTGCTAAAGCATTTGTTGCTAGAAAGCCTGTTGTGACTGCTAAATTATAGTAGCAACGTCCCCCGGAGTAATAACCGGTGGAGGGTCCGGAAGTGTAGTCATAGGTGGGTCCCCATGTGCCCCACCATGACCAAGGGTCTCTAGAGGTGGTGGAGGTGAGGTTTGCCCCACAGAGCGAGACCTCCTGGGATTCGGTGGTCGACCGATCGGACGAGGACCACACGGGGTACCTCGGGCATGGCTACCGGATCTAGTACGTACCATTGTATCCCTGCACCTGGAACATATCATACATCACATTGGTTAAACACCATAGAATTTATATCGGCACATAATTGTATGCCAACCCACAGGGTATTGTAGTGTATGATAATTTACAGCTAACCGCAACTTGATTCCAAAAATACAGGGTTAGTGCTCCAACAAGTATGACAATGGTCCCACTTGACCATAACATATCATTATAAGAATAATAACAATAATCATAATAAGTATATTAATAATAACCATAATAACAATAAAAATTCCAATTTTTTTTTAAAGTTTTTACTCAATCGCCGGGTGACACTGGCGGGCAGGTTGGCCCGTCGGTTAGAAACTTCAACCGGCGAGCTGATACCGGCGGGCAGGATGGCCCGCCGGTTCTGACCGAGCTAAAATTTGCGAACAGGGCACTTAAGCCCTGTTCCTCCTTTTCTTCCTTTATTTTCCTCTCTCTCTCTCCCTCTCTCTCCCAGGCGAGTTTTGAGAGCTTTGTGACGCTTCCACTCGCGATCTCACTCAACGATTCAACGCTTTTGGAAAGGATCACTCCTCTACTCACAAGTAAGTTCTTCTTCCCTTTCTTCTCAGAATTTTTACTTGGGGGGTAGAACTCATGTGTAGGCTTCAATCTAGGTTCTTTTCCCATGTTTCCTTCCATAGAAAAGTGTTAACATATGAATGTGATGCTTCTATTGTGATTTACTTCTAGTTTTAGGAGTTACTTCTCCATTTTGGAGAGAAAACCCCAATCCTGCCCTAGTTTTCTCAAATTTGGGGATTTCTTCAATTCCTGCTCTTTTTCCCCAATTAATGACTCAAATGCAATGCATTATGCTTGATTTGTACTTAACATGCTGTAGAGATCATAAGAAGTCCCTTATGTGTAAAACCCCATTTCTTCCCATGAAAATCCATCTTTTGTGTTAGGTTTTCTTTGATTTTCTTTACATCCTTTAGTATTTGTGGACCTCAATAGCATAGTAGTAGATGTTTTTGCATATTTTAATTTGTAGATTGACGGCATTTCATCCATGAACATGTAAGCTTCATGCTTTCTCTGTTGTGAGTCTTTTGCACTTTTTCTTAGCTTGGACTTGCACCTTGAGAATTGGGGTTTTCTCCTTCCTTAATTGTCATGCCTTATATGCCCCTTGTCACCTTGCTGTTTTGCCCTACTCTCTGTCTTGTCACTGCCCAGGCATTTCATTCATAGACTTTTTATCATTTCTCACTTGTCACATTGTATCACATTCTATTTCTTTCCATGATTTCTGTTTTGTCACTTACCCTTCTTTCCTCTTTTTCTTGCCAGAATGTCATCTTGCAAAGGCAAGGAGCCCGCATCCTCTAGCACTCGATGTAAGACCACCGCTTCTAAGCAGAAGAGTGTGGGGACTAGTTCTCCAGCCCCCCGCACAAGGAGACCCAGACCTGGCCGGTTTGATCCTTCTGACTACGATGAGGAGCTCTTCCACAGTTCAGAGGTAGCAGCCAACTGGCCGGCCTTCCTGAAGAGGTCGGTAATGATGGAGAAGACTGTGGTAGTCGATGACTTCCACAAGGTTCAGCTCCGAGAGAGGTTTACAGCACTGGCTAGCAGTCCATCCTCCAGGTAGACCGTCCGTGCTATGAGCAGCTGGTTCGTAGATTCTACTGTAACCTGGAGGTTTCCTATCGGTACGGGGAGTATGCTATAGTTAGCATGGTGAAGGGGGTGGACATCCAGCTGACCGTGGACACCTTGGCCAGCATTTTGGGCATCTCTGCAGCCGGGCACCGTTACTACAGTCCTCCCAGGAGTAAGCCCCTGGGCCCATTCATGAGTTTGGAGACACCGAACTACATCTATGAGACCATCTGTGGCAGCAGTGCCCGTCTGGAGTCCAAGACATCCTTTTTCCCAGAGGTTCGAGTATTTGCCCGACTAGTCTAGTTCAACTTGCTCCCCAGAGGAGGTCACCGGAACCAAGTGGGCTTCATGGCAGCCTTTTTAGCCTTCTGCATCTATAAGGCTTTAGAGGGAGGTGACGAGCACTTGTGCTTACCCTATGTCATCCTCAAGACCATGGAGCACCACACTTCTCACCCCGAGGATGGAGGATTCCCATATGGCAGGATCCTCACTAGGATGTTCGAGTTCTTTGGAGTGGACCTGAGTGGCGAGGAGGGGAAGACTCCGGCGAACAAGTTCAACAGGGGTAACCTCTTGAGGATGGGTCTCCACACCCTTATGCATACACCTCAGAGAGCAGGAGCTCAGAGAGGTAGGGATAGGAGAGCTGACCCTATGGAGGATGTTCCCATGGAGGAGGAGTCCAGTGAGGAGGATGAGGAGGATGATTTGGTGGATGAGGACATCCCTGAGGAGATGCCTCGGGAGTCAAGAGGTACCGATCCTGGCTTCACCAGAGCTGCAGCCCCACAGCATAGAGCCCCACCACCTGAGAGTGGTGCATATGATTTTGAGGGCATGATGTCCACCATGAGGACTTTGAAGGATGGCGAAGATCAGCTGCTAAGACGGCTGAACGAGAGTACTTCCAGGGAGGAACGCATCCTGGAGAGGCAGGCTACTTTGGAGGATTCCTTCCTCAGACTGGGCCAGGACTTGGACACCACAGCCAATGCCATCTCAGTAGATTTTGGCCGACTTCGGAGGGAGGTACGGCTGGTGAACTCGAGGTTTGACTACTACGACCATCGCCTCAACATCAACTCTAGACCTCTAGTGAACGTAGTAATAATAGATGACGACGTCGTGGCCATAGAATCTTATTACATTAACCACTCTTACTGTGATTCAGTTGAACAACCACTCACATCGAATAACAGCAGAAGATACACCTCAATATACGGCATACAACTTTCTGTTATTACAAACATAAGTAAGTTTCTTAACACGAAACTATGTGGGATACCATCATAGAAATATTGGCATATCCTCAAATTACACTGTTGTCATTCCATGTAGGTCCTTAACTGTGATATTAACCTTCATTGTGGAAAATCGCCTTTGATATGTGGTTAATATCTAACTGTGGCCTTCCGCCTATAAACTGTGGCAAATATTGCCTATGAACTGTGACAAATACTGTCTTAAAATGTGGCAAACATTATCTTTTGAACTGTGGCAAAATATTGCCTATAACAAAGACAATTATTGCCTATAAAGACATTCTCAAATGAAATCATAAACCAAATATTTCAAGAAATAACTGTGCATAATGTAAATGCTAAAACTTAACCATAATTCATCAAACTGTGCCCCAAAACATACGGGCTAAGGTTCAAAACATAAACAAATACTAAACAAAACCAGAGCTCCCACTAATCAAGCATTTCAAATAACTGTATGTAAAGAAATCCTAACTACTTGATGGGACCAAATTTTACTTGCTCTCAATTGCTGGTGATCATTCTACCTCACCCTTTCTTAGTATCATCCTGCTTATCAGCCCCAGAATTCTTCCTCTTCTCTAACCATTTCTTGAAAATAAAATAATCCTTCTTCACATGTCCTTTCTTATGGCACCAGAAACACTCTACGTTGTTGGTATTCTCTTCATCCTGAGCCTTTTGAGATGTGTCAAGTTCTTGAGAGCTATTAGTCCTGTCATATGGCTTGACGCTTCCTCTGTTGAAAAAATTTTTGTTCCTTCTGCTTGGTCCACCAGAAGATCCCTTGTGGAAAGTTGCATTTACACTCTCAAACCTAGTTTGTTTCAATTTTTCTTCCTCTTGAGTGCAAATGGAAATGAGCTCATTTAGGCTCCAATCATCCTTCAGTGCAATGTAGGTAGATTGGATAACTTTATACTGACTAGAGAGGGTATTCAGTGCAATGTGTACAATATATTCTTCATCGATCTGTATTCCAAGATCCTTAAGTTTACCAGCAACAGTAGCTACACCCAAAATGTATTCTCCAACACTCCCACATCCATCATACCTTGTATTCATTAGCCTGGTCATCAATGTGGTTTTCTCAGCTTTCTTGTTGTGTTGAAATCTAGCTTTAATAGCATCCATGAATTCTTTTGCAGTGTCTTTGATCTCTATGTTCCCAAGTATAATTCAGGAACTGCCTTTTTCAAAACCAGTATGCACTTTCTGTTTGCTTTAGTCCATTTCTTAAACTTGGTCCTTTCAGCACTTCTGCTCGAGTCTGTGAGAAGCTCAGGTTTAGGCTCCCTAAGTGTCAAGTCTAAGTCAAGAAGACCTAAATGCAATTCTAATTCCTTCGCCCACTTTTGATAGTTGTTACCAATGAGCATTGGGATGGAAGATACATAACTTGAGGGAATAGCCATCTTACTACAGAAGTAACAACAACACAATACATGCCAAATATCAAAACATAAAAGCATGTAATACCATCAATATATTTTAAATAAGAGTTACAACTAAAAATGTATCCCTATCCTTTGGGACAGGAATTAGCTGATGCTCTTATATTCTTCTTTTAACTGTGAAAACAACACCAACTTCGGAATTCAATCACCTTTGGGCAAAAGAACTCCAAATTCAATGTCCCTTTCTGAAATGTGGATAATTATCCTCAAACCTTGATGACATAACTTTTGGAAAAATATCACCTTTACTGTTGGGGAAGATACAATTGAACTGAATGTACCACTTTGGTGGGTTTCACTCAGTTCTATCATATCTTTTCCATTGGAGATGTATATCTTTATGTTCAAAACATATATATAAATATGTCACTAGGACAACAATAATCATACAAGAGTCACAACCGCAACTACATTCCCATCATTTGGGCTAAGAATGCACTGATCCTCTTGTAAATTCATATTTATTGTGAAAAGAACAATAACTTTTGAAATCCCCTCACCTTTGGGCTTAGGAACCTCTAGGTTACTGTCATTTACTTAACTTTGGTGACATCACCTTTGGGCAAATGTCACTTACATTGCTACCCTGTAGAAAATCATGGAATAATAAGATGTACCACTTTGGTGGATTCCACCTCATCCTTTCATGGTTTCCTAAAAAATTACTTTGCAACTAAGAATGAGCGGAAACTTACACCCTTTTCCATATTAACATATCTTAATTTAAAAATTTTTCTCAATTTCATGGTAACCAATAACATATATATTTTTCAAAGCATTGATTTATGCTCTCTTGTTTCAATGATTGAAACTAAATACAACATAAAATTTCAAATAAACATGTCATATTAAAAATTAGATCATTAAATGTGGCCCGAAACAAGGAATCCAACACAAAAAATAGATTTCAATTTGACCTTAAAACAAACCTTTAAATGAAATATAAAGTAATAAAAACCCAAAATGAACAAAAACCAAACAAGCCTTTAAGGTTTTTTTTTTTTTTTTTTTTTTTTTTGTCAAAACAAATTAGCCGCCGCCTTCTTGTAACTTTTATAGTTTTTTTTTTAATTAAATATTTGACAATGGCATACCAATGTGCACCCAATCTCATTTGGTTCAAATTGATTCGGTTCATTGAACCATACTAATTCATTGAAGCCTCTGGACCAAGTCAGTGGGCTTTGGCCCATAACACTTTAAATAAGATGTTGAGCTTTAGTCTTACATTAAAACATACTAACAAGGGTACATCCATGGGTCCAACCCATTATATTTTATATGTTTTAATTTAAACAATGATAGACCCAAGCTTGGATCTATTATCATCACAACGTTAAACTAGCCCCTTTTCCTTTTCTAAAACTAAATTTCTGCCGCCCACGCTGAAGCTACCGCTGTCGATCTTAATCGGCCACAGAAGAGGTTCTGTTCAAACTTCAACCACCCATAATGGCATGATCAGAGGGTGAGCGACTACAAAACCTTTCACCAAGGATCGTCCCAACCCGGAAAACACCATTCCAATGACTAATGCAAAAATCCAAACGAATTAAAATCCATCACCATAAGCCGATTTCAACCCAAAATAACCAGAAATTAAATTCCTAAGATTTTCGTTTTTTTTTTCAATAAGTCATTACATGTTTAAAACCCATCACTGAAATAGATCTCCATTATGAAACCTTACTTTCAAACCCAAAATAATAATAATAGTAATTCGTTCTTATTAAATATTCACAAACATTATTCAAGTATATAAAATAAAACATGTATCGATTCTTGTTCTGTATGGTTGGCTCTGATACCACTTGTTAGAACTCCCTATGGGTTTGAGTTTGAAACCCTACTGAGGAAACTACACAGGAAAAACAAGAACACAAATCTAATAAAATTATGGAGGATCGATTTATACCTTTCACCTAGTATGTTGCAGAAGATTGATATTGGTCACTCCCACTTTTTCTCTCTTGGCTTGGCTATGGATCTTCTACATCCCCTTAAACCTCCTTGGTTCTCTCACTTTAGTGGTAAAGTGGGGAAGAGTGAATAATGGCTGTAGGGACCCAAAACCTAGTATTTATAATACTGTCCTGCACTCAAAATCCTAAACCATAATGGGTTGAGCCAACATATCCCTAAGCTTGAGAGTGGATCGAACCGGTTCATTCAATTTGACTCTCACCCATTTAATCAACCCGAATAATTAATTTAGCCCATAAATCCAACACCATTTTCATAAACTTTAGAACGTTGTAAATATATCCACATCTAGGATTTTCCTTCCGTACTTATCCTCCAACAAAAAAGAGGAAAAAAGGAAAAGAAAGAATTCTAATTCCTCAACTTTGAATCTGAAATCCATTTTCCAGGAAAAAAAAAACTCTCGAAGTCCATTTTCCACCCAGATCTGAGTTCTTAAAAATTAAAAATCTTTTTATCGAATTGAGATACTACAGAGAGAGGGAAGCTTACGAAGTAGAAAGCAATGCGTTGGCGGAATGTGTCATCCACCCTACAGAGTAGACAGAGTAGAGCACAGGGTACAGAGAGAGACAGACTCGCAAATGTGAAGATTGGAATCAACTCTCTCTTTGAAACTAGTTTGAAGGCAAAATCGAGTCAGAAGACCGTAGAGAGAAAACCAGAACCGAATCGACTTGACTCACTTGATTCGATCCGAAAAACTCGGTTTGGGGGTGGGGGTGAGAGAGATGAGATTAGAACTGTCACAGGATTGGTCGCAGTAAGTATGACGTATTTATCTAAAAAAAAAAAGTATGACGTATTTATATAATGACTATGACAAACCAATATTTGGTATTTGACGTACATCTTACCCTGGATTTAGTTCTTGGTATCGATACCGATTCGGATTTGGTATCAAAGAAGATCAATGTGTATCAGTCATTTTTGCCCCTTGATTTTCAGAAAAGTACATTTTTTTTTTTTACTATTTTACCTTTGAAACAATACGGATAACCAATCTAGGTTGGTCAAAGATCGGGGATTAGTTTCAACTGATACCAATACGATACGATCGATACAACCAATATGATACCGATACTTAAATCATACATGTTACTCAAAATGCCTCCAATCATTCAAAATCAAACGGATTTACTGTAACATCCTGCCTCAAATTAGACCAAGGCATGCGGCACTAGATACCTTACCCTACTATCACCAGGATCTAATGTAGAGATAAAATTACACAAGTACAAAATCTTCTATCAAATCAAAGTACGCATATACAGAATAATTTATATTTTACATAACCCATAGTGATCAAATCTAAATGATAAATAATAATTACAGACACAATTGAATTATAACTCACAATTATCATAATATAATTACATCTTACAAGCTTAATAATAAAACCTCAAAACAAAGGAAATCTCAGTACTCTACCAAATGTCTCATTGGTACAACCTCACAACCATTGTCGAGTCTCGATCCACTCCAGCTTAGGTTCCACCATTTAAAAACATAAATTCACGAGGGGTAAGCTTCACAAGCCTAGTAAGAGGTGAAAATGCAAGCACACACAACATCATGATGCCAATACATACTCACAATAATATTCATAAGTGCACAACCATATGATCCATTTTATTAATCATATCCATTCTAATTACTATGTCTCAATATGTGGGTATAAGTATTATAAGCAATGTAGGTGGTATCTCCTACCATGTACGTTGGGCTTCAGAGATACAAGTTAGTTGCAAGCAGGAGTCAGCCAACCCCAGTCAGAGCCTCGGTCCCCCAACCAACCCCTAAATAGTAACCCTTGATAGTCATGGTCCCGAAATTCCACACCGTCATCGGTATCCCATGTTGTCCGACAGTCATGCGAATAGTACATCGTACCATATTGTTCCCTTTCAAGACACAATATGTCATAGCTAGGCGTAGTAGTCCTCTGCCACTTACCACCGAGTGGGATTAGCCAATAGCTCACCCCTTATTGGCAAGGGGTTATAGCACTGGGATGTGATCCTTACCATATGCAATCTACATGCATCCATCTCAGTCAATCGTACATCGGTGGCCATCACTATAATACCGATCTTTGAGCCCACGCTACCGAATCTCCCCCTCGACCACATCATGGCTCAGACCATCGATGTTACAATCACTATCACTCATCTATATTACTACGCATCCACAAAATCACGATCACATCAATCTTGATAAAACCATGTCAAATGTGCAATATATATACATCTATATAAAATAAATCCAAAACATAGTAATCATCACATTCCACATGAGCAGGAAGAAACATGAAAATATAGAAACAACCTGCAAAAAAAAAATAATCACCCACTCACCTGATACCCGAATCTGATGCCTTTCCTTTGAATTCCCGTCTATGCGTATTATTGCCAAGTATCATAGGTGCCTAGTTAAACAATTAATATTTCAAGTTAGTTTCATTATTCACTGTCCAAAGACAATCCAATTCCCTAAACTCTTGTTGAATTCTCTCATCGGAATCCAGACCAACTGCAGGACAGAGGCACTGATTCCAGACCAGCATCTCTCCAACAACTTACTGACCTAACTAATTTGGCTCCCTAACCCCTATATAGGTCACTAACCAGATCAACAATCTTGAGGTTCCTATTTGTCTAAACAGACCAAGCCAATAGTACAGGGGTCATCAGACACCCATCGGAGGCGACCTGTGGGTTATCATAGACCTCATCTGACTGGGCTAATTCCCAGTACAATCTTCTTCCTCATTGTACTATTTTTTGTAAAGGGGTATGGTCTCACACTCACTATGTACATTCCTTAACTATAGCAAAATCCTCTCAGCCAATTCAGTTATAGGATTAGGCTCTGGGATCCCTACACAACCATCTTTGCAAGGTTTAATTTAACTAACATGTATCAGCAAGCCCCACCCTTGCACAGGGTGCACTTAGATCCAACCAATAGCCATTTAGGGCTCTGAAACCTCAATCGGCAGGTTGGCTAGGTAGTAATCGACTGGCCAATCGGACTTACCGACTCCCTCTTTTCTGCAGAATCCGATTCTGCCAAGGGTTGTACTGTACATCAGAACCTAGTTTGGGGTTTAATTTCTCAGTCCATGGTCCTATTCATGCATATTGAGTCTGAAGATAGGGTTTAGGCTTCAAATTGACCCATCCTTAAGATTAAATTGGCAAAACCCAAATCTATACATCCCATTCTGTAGAAATTTCAGACATTAAATAGGAATTGGGTCATTTTTGCATAATTGGATCAATTCCCCTATTTAGTCACTTAACTAGGGTTGGATACAAATATTTACAATCTCAAAATTTGTATTCCAACCCTAATTAGACTTATATCAGAATTTTAGGGAGGAAATTAGCTAAATTCTCATTGGGATAAATATGGACTGAATTCTTATTCTAGGGTTTTGGAAAAATTTTGCCTATTCATCCATATTCCAGCTTCAATTACACAATTCCTTACTGGGAGAAATAAAAATCTTAAGCTCTAGGGTTCACAGGGATAGTCTTCTGACAAATTTCAGTCCCTAACCCTTCCAGAATTTGGGGCTTCTATGGAGAAGCAAATTAATTCATAGGGACTTAATTGCAGTCCCTAATTTATTAAAACTCCTAACCCTAGTGAGCTACTGTCATTAAAGAACAATTTCTTACCTTAATTTTGCATGTACAACAGTACGCACAATAGCCACTTGCACAACCTTCCTTCCTTCTTCTTCTTCTTCCTCTTCCTTTTGCTACTGCTATTCACCAAATTATACAGCAGCTAAATGAGGTGGTAGTGGCTAAGGATATAATTTATAACTCAGCCAAAGGGTCCTTAAGGCCCGTTTGGCTGAACATCCTAAACTGAAAAGTAATTCTAAAAACTACTTCCAAAAACATAAAACTATATTAAAATTTAATTCCCCTTGATGGGCCCCATCAAATATTGACCTATTAGGTTAGATTTGGTCAGCATTAGGACCTCTACATAGTGGGTAAGTGCGAGGCTCAGGAGGATAGGGATGTGGATCCCACAAAGAAAACCCAATTTTTCAGTATTTAGCCAGCCAAACCGACTGGCTGGTTGCTAGCAGGGTAACCTGCCGGTTGTCTTATTTTTGGCCTTCAAGCAGGCTAATCTTCTGTTATACGTTACCTAACATTTGTGGGGCTACTCCCATAGCTTTTGACTATTTTTCCCCTCCTACTTGGCTATTAAATATGCCAATGTCTCCCTTCTACTGCTATACATGTGCGATCCATAAGATAGCAACATATTGCCTTTGTCTCAGTTAGGTCCTGACACTGGGGAACAACTGCTTCAAAATTCATGGTGTTACATTTACCCTTAAAAAAATTGGTTATTTTTTATTTTGCACACTTAGATCTAATCACTAGATAAGTATACAACTGATGGGAAGAATCTCAATTGATACCAATTTGATCCCAATGATCCTGAGATATCTGATTCAATTTTTAAAACCATGCTTGCAGCCTTTGATGTACGTTATAACTACTGTTTATTTCTACAAAAAAAAAAATTATTGTTTATAAAATTGGAACATAAGAATCCATCGTGACTCGTTTATAAATTTTTAGTTATGAGAACCGGTTTTAGGATTTTTGTGACTGACTCTCGAATCAACCCCCTAATTATCCTCAAGATTTTCACTCTTTTCCTATTTGAAGATTATGATCATTCTACAGTTCTACTTATGTTGGGGGATGTGGATCTAAGTTCCGAAAGAGTAGTAGAAGCAAGTAAATATAACACATTCTTATAAAAAATAAATAAATAATAAATATAACACATTTACGGTTGGACCAAATACTTTTTTAGATCCGTCATAATAGAAAAATTTGTCCTTAAATATTACCATTGAAATAAAACACAACTACATATATATGAGATAAAATGTAAATAAACCTTTTACTAACATATATGGTAAATCTGCATAAGGATCCATCACATATATTATTACAAAAAAAAAAAAAAAAAATCTAGTAGATTGTATAGCCCCAACTACAATATGATATTCATAGTGGTGTTGGAGAGTGGAGAAATTATAGTATATTGGTAAAAGTATAGAAAAAGTTTCTTGCCATTTGTGTTTTGGCCATATGAAAGTTATAGCACTTAGTGAAGATCAGTTGCAACCGTTGGTGATTGAAGAAATCAATCACTCTCCTGGATTAATTCTCTCTTTTTTTTTGCTTTCCCTATCCTTCTCTCTTTCTCTCTTCTTAGTCCCTCTCTCTATCTATCTCTCTCTCTCACAAACACACACATATATATATATATATACTAGTAAAAGTGCACATGCAAATGCACGTGTAGTTTTCTTTTTGTGTGTGTGAGAGAGAGAGAGAGAGAGAGAGAGAGAGAGAGAACAAAATGCCTACATCAAACTAAATGCATTTCAATCATATATAATATCCATTGAAGCAATTAGAAGTTTAAATTTCAAATAATAATAGACAATTACAACATTTTTAGAAAATCAATGGTTAAATGCTATTCTAGAGGGGAGAGAGAGAGAGAGAGAGAGAGAGAGAGAGAGAGAGAGAGAGAGAGAGAGTGCCAATTCTAGTTGAAGGCATGACTCATCGAATTGCTTAGAAATGATCATTCCGTGCCTATAAATTGCCAACAACTACTTTTCAATCTAAATGGAGGCGTTCAATCACTTCCTAACCAATTTCCATGCTAGGCGAGCTCAACCTTGAATCACAAAAATGCCCACTACGAAGACCACCATAACGAACATCAAAGGAGAAGAAAGAAACATGAGAAATCTCCTCACCAAGCAATACCCTCTGATTTAAAAAAAAAAACAGGTTAGAGAGTTATTATTAAGAAGGAAACTAAATGAAATTAGTAAAGCAATTGGGGGGAGAGAATATAGAAAGATATAGATTTTTTGTATAAATATAAAATAAATAGAATGTGGCAAGACAGAAAGTGAGAGAAGAAATTAATAGAAAAAAATATATAATAAAAGATATCTCAAAAAAGAAGCCAAAATTGCGAGCATATTGAAGTTTGATCTAGTGATGTGACTCAAGATCATTAAGACTGAAACAATAAGAAAATCAAGGCAGGGGAGGAGGTTTCAAATATTAAAAGAATGCATAATAGAAATCTATGGAGATTCTCGCTGAAGACAAAACCATCCAGGTTTGTCTTTTCAGGTTCCTATAATTAATATAGACTATCTATGAAGACAAAAAGAACCAGAAAGAAGTGTCAGACTCGATGTGTAGAGCTCCTAATTGTCATCTGATTCTCTTGAAGTATCCCATATGAACTATTACATATAGATTTCCGTATAAAGTAAAAAATTGTGCAGTATATCGAAAACGATGGTTAGGATGAAGTTATTCAAGAAACCAGGGATGATGGATGCTGTATTCGATTAACGAAAACTCCTTACCAATTCCTAAACACTTTTTTGATTGGAAGACAATGCAAAATAAAAAACATAAACTTATTCAAGGATGTTCATTTTATTTTTGTGCATATTCATTTGTATATTTAAGGAACCTAGTTATCTGTATATTTCTCTTTTGGCCTAACTATGCTATATGTAGAACTTTTTTATAATGAAAACTTGTAATATCCAGTTTATAGCATATAGAGGCGTACACTTTCTTATTTTTATAAAAAGACAAACATTCTTTGACAACTTAATAGGAAGGAAAGAGTTCTGACAGAAAAAAAAAAGTAAATTAAAAATATCAAGAGACTTCAATTCAACAATTTCTGTTTATCTGAGAATATTTTAATCTATGGTCCTAAAAAGGCAGGGAGTGAAATTGGAGTTAGCCCTTGTTACACCCATGCTCTAACCCAGTAAAATTTGAAATTTTGTGATAGGTCTTGGGCCGGAGGTAGAAAGTACCAACGGGTTCTAACTTACGACTATCCACTGTAAAAAAAAGGAGGAATGACCCTACTTGCCTGTGCATCTCTTACCTATCCAACTGGAGGGGATTTAAACCTTCCGACCCTAAGTGGTAAGTGATCTAGCATCTCCTCACTCGAGTCCCAGCACATAGTGGAAAATTGACGGAAGAACTTGTACGCATCCTAGGGCAACCCCCTAGTGAATGGCCATAAGTGGACAACAAGCAATCAAGGCACATCACTGATGTGGCCACTGGAAACAGCTGGATTGAATCCGATGACCTCAATCCGGTGGCTTTTGTGGGCTAAATTGGCTTCGATAAACGTGGGACCCACTACTCGCATCGTGGCCAGCCTCGACTAACCTCCCACAATACCTTACACCCTTCCTCATGAGTTGTACACCATATGAGTCTAGGGGAAAAGACCCGCATGTCCTGAACAATGACTTAGCCCACTTGAGTCATGAACAAGTGCCTAGCCAAATAAGCCCTAAGGCCTTGCACTATATAAGGAGAGAAGTGAGATCATTTCTCACTTCTCACTTGAGACCAACATGGGAGAGGGAGAGAAGAGAGGAAAAAGGAAGAAGAAGAAAAAGGGGAAGCTTGGGCAGCCCCGACTACATGCACACTTGCCGGTTGCCGCCAAAGGTAGGTGCTACCTTCCCCGAACCCTCTTTCCCATTCATTTGAGTTTTTGGACATTGAGCAGAGTAGGGAATCACCGGATTGGAGGGGTAAGCCTCAACCCTGGCACTTCCTGGAGGTTATAAGAGTGTGCATTACACTCCCTTGTGTGTTTGCAGAGCTCAAACCAAGTTAGTTGAGCTCCGACAACATTTTTACTAAATAGAGAGTTAGGGTTTCACCCGTTCGGTTGCCTTATCTCCCAAACAACATAATGAAAAGTTAATTTCTTAGGCTTAAATGAGAGGTGAGAAGACCCCCCTACAACCTCCATGGAACAAATCCCTGTGATAAGGCCCGAGCAGATAGACCCCCAAAATGGTGGCCCATTTATAGGTTTACCATCAAAAATAGCCACTAGAGGTGTTTCCGGTGAACCATGAGCTCTTAGGGAGCTTCTGCTCAGGCCACCAGAAACAATAGACCTATTTCCGATGACATAGGTCTTGTTTTTGGTGATATATCCAGTACTGTCAAAATTAAATGTACTTTCCCCTTCTGGGGCAGACCTTATGGGTTCCCCTCTGGTGTTTCTGACACTCGTTGACACCCATTTACCCTTGTACCTAGGATAGAGATAAACATAGAATGGTGAGGCCTAACATGGTTTGATATCGGATTTACAACTTGGAATCTCACCCGTCCGACCTACAACCAAGGTGACTGGTGGTTGACTTTAATTTTTGGAGTGTTTAATATGTCAGAATTGCATACATGTTATGGAAATCCTGTTTTGATATTTTAATTTCTTAAATGATTATGTGAATTATATAACATATCGTGATGTATTTGAATTGTATGATATGTGCATTTGGAATTGGATATGTGTTGTGAAATGTGTGACGGGATCTAGTGTGACCAAGGTGGTTCTGGTACAGTGATTGTCGTGTGGATGATTGCATCATGCATTGGGTGTGCATTAGAATTAGCTATAGTTGTGGATGCACTTTGTAGCCGATGGTAATTCCGGTATCATGTACTCCATAGCTATGATTGGATATAGGCATGTTTTGTGGCCGATGGTAATTTCAGTATCACGTATCCCATACTTAACTGCTTATATGCTAGATAGGCTTGGACCTTATGCGATGTGGTAGATGGTTGATTCCGGTATCGTATTCCATACTACATGTATCATTATGCAAACAATGTAGTATATTGTGGTTAGGTTACATTCCTTATACTACATCCCCTTACCAACAGGGGTGAGGTGTTGGATAACCCAACTGTGGTATATTCGATGAACCCTTCCAGAATGCCACTTTCGCTGTATGATGTGATTA